>NW_027509186.1:505000-655000 GCF_051911475.1 Siphateles boraxobius
ACAAACGACGTGCCCCTTTCAGCCAGCTTGTAGTCGTGGCTGAGTGGTTAAGGCGATGGACTAGAAATCCATTTGGCTCTCCCCGCGCAGGTTCGAATCCTACCGACTACGTTGACAGCATGCGCCTGCTTTAGTTGGTAACCTTCTGGAGGCCTAGCTTAAACTTTATAAAAGGAAAAACAGAATCCTTTTCTTTTCAGTGACTTCTTCTCCAGAGTCACTGTTACAGGATTACCCTTGAAAAGAGTTATGTTGGTAAGAAACAGTTTTGTCTGCAAGCTAAAGATGACAAGGCCCCATTGTATTGAAGGACACGTCAGGTAGACTGGTAGTTCGCCGTGATCGTATAGTGGTTAGTACTCTGCGTTGTGGCCGCAGCAACCCCGGTTCGAATCCGGGTCACGGCAAGATTTTTTGGGTGCCATTGAAATTGAGCTCCATGTCGCCACCTGTCCTTCAGACTACTCTTTTTGTGCACGGCGCGTGCCCTTGATGTGCTCTGGATGTTCGAGTGAATTGAAACTGGGACCTTCTTTGAAAGCACGAGCTCTCAGGTTCGAACCCTTAGAGAAAATACTGAAAACGAAATGCTCCTATTTATGTGGGAAAAATCTTGCTTCAGAGAGAATATGGTGCGTGTATATTTTCTAATCGCTAGGTGTCAGTAAATTCGCTGGCTGTTACCTAGAGTGCCGCGGGCTTGCTATTTGCTACGAACAACTGCGCCTTTGACACAAGTTTACAATAACGATAAGAGCGCGGCAAGTCAACAGCATTGAAGCGTGTGAAGAGGCTTTCCAGACAAGTAGCAGTGAGTTTTTGTTCTTTTTCCTAGCATTATTTTCCTTTAATTACTATTATCATCAGTCTAATAGGCTGCATTCCCACTAATTTGCAAATATATTTTGACATAGCAGACGTTTTGACGGCCATTCTGAATCTTCGAACAAGGAAACGCAATGCATTGGAGGACACTCTTTTTTCTGCGCCAATACGATTCATTTTGCTGTGCGTTCCGACGCAGCACGCACACTTCTCGAGCAAGAGCCCGGATAGCTCAGTCGGTAGAGCATCAGACTTTTAATCTGAGGGTCCAGAGTTCAAGTCCCTGTTCGGGCGAACGAGCGTCTTTTTGTGGAGCTGTACGTTTTGTTGTTGAGTTCTTGATGATCTACACTGGCCTCCGGCAGCGACGCTGCAAGGCACCAATCCACAAACGACATGCCCCTTTCAGCCAGCTTGTAGTCGTGGCCGAGTGGTTAAGGCGACGGACTAGAAATATATTGGGGTCTCCCCGCGCAGGTTCGAATCCTACCGACTACGTTGACAGCATGCGCCTGCTTTAGTTTGTAACCTTCTGGAGGCCTAGCTTAAACTTTATAAAAGGAAAAACAGAATCCTTTTCTTTTCAGTGACTTCTTCTCCAGAGTCACTGTTACAGGATTACCCTTGAAAAGAGTTATGTTGGTAAGAAACAGTTTTGTCTGCAAGCTAAAGATGACAAGGCCCCTTTGTATTCAAGGACACGTCAGGTAGACTGGTAGCTCGCCGTGATCGTATAGTGGTTAGTACTCTGCGTTGTGGCCGCAGTAACCCCGGTTTGAATTCGGGTCACGGCAAGATTTTCTGGGTGCCATTGAAATTGAGCTCCATGTCACCACCTCTCCTCACCCCGTTCTTCAGACTTCTCTTTTTGTGCACGGCGCGTGCCCTTGATGTGCTCTGGATGTTCGAGTGAATTGAAACTGGGACCTTCTTTGAAAGCACAAGCTCTCAGGTTCGAACCCTTAGAGAAAAGATTGAAAACGAAACGCTCCTATTTATTTCGGAAGAATCTTGCTTCAGAGAGAATATGGTGCGTGTATATTTTCTAATCGCTAGGTGTCAGTACACTCGCTGGCTGTTACCTAGAGTGCCGCGGGCTTGCTATTTGCTACAAACAGGGGCGCAACTACCCAGTGTTAGAGGGGTATGCAGCAACAATTTTGGCGCCCCCCCAATACACACACACATATCATATATATATATATTAACAATGTTAACAAATAATAAAAAGTTACAGAATAAACAGTTACAAACATACACATATACACATACATACACACACACACACACACATATATATATATATATATATATATATATATAATCATATTGTGTGTAGCTGTCATTTGTATCAAAATGATCATCCATCAAATCTTCCTTATCCCAGAAAATGTTCTTTTTTTCTTTGCAAATCCCTGTACTTGTGACAATGACAACAATGATGACATAAATTATGTCAGTGAACAAAAAAAAAAAAAAACAGAAACAGATTTTGTCCAAGTGGTCAACAAAAGCCTCGTTGCTGTTTGCCACTTGATCATACATATTATATAGCACAGATCTTTAAAGAGAGAGAGAGATGTGACCCTAAATACAGCTTCCATGTCACCCAGCAGATGTAACTATAGCTTGTATGTCTGATAGCACAGCTAACATGAACATACATGAATGGTAAAACAAAATCTATTTGTTTCCATGATAAACCAGCCTTATTGCATAAGTCATGTTTTCCAGCTTCTAGTCATTTATTGTGCATGCTACCTTATATTTTCCAGTTGTTATTTTACTTTAATAAAATTGAGATATGTCATGCATGGGATTGGTACCATAAGGTTTAACCAAAATCTAAATGTAGATATCAGCAATATTATTTTGCATTAAGTTAGCAAACATTTGCTGTTAACAATAATATTTGCAAGCCTCCAAGCTTGGTAGCAAATCTACGCATGATTCCATGGTAAACCAGAGAGATTGCATTAGTTGTTTTCCAGATTCTTGTCATTTATTGTACATGCTACCTTATATTTGAGTTCTTGCTGATCTACACTGGCCTCGGGCAGCGACGCTGCAAGGCACCAATGCGCAAACGACGTGGCCCTTTCAGCCAGCTTGTAGTCGTGGCCGAGTGGTTAAGGCTATGGACTAGAAATCCATTGGGGTCTCCCGGCGCAGCTTCGAATCCTGCCGACTACGTTGACAGCATGAGCCTGTTTTAGTTTGTAACCTTCTGGAGGCCTAGCTTAAACTTTATAAAAGGAAAAAAAGTCACTGTTACAGGATTACCCTTGAAAAGAGTTATGTTGGTAAGAAACAGTTTTGTCTGCAAGCTAAAGATGACAAGGCCCCTTTGTATTCAGGGACACGTCGGGTAGACCTGTAGCTCGCCGTGATCGTATAGTGGTTAGTACTCTGCGTTGTGGCCGCAGCAACCCCGGTTCGAATCCGGGTCACGGCAAGATTTTCTGTGTGCCATTGAAATTAAGCTCCATGTCGCCACCTGTCCTCACCCCGTCCTTCAGACTACTCTTTTTGTGCACGGCGCGTGCCCTTGATGTGCTCTGGATGTTCGAGTGAATTGAAACTGGGACCTTCTTTGAAAGCACGAGCTCTCAGGTTCGAACCCTTAGAGAAAAGACTGAAAACGAAATGCTCCTATTTATGTGGGAAGAATCTTGCTTCAGAGAGAATATGGTGCGTGTATATTTTCTAATCGCTAGGTGTCAGTACACTCGCTGGCTGTTACCTAGAGTGCCGCGGGCTTGCTATTTGCTACAAACAACTGCGCCTTTGACACAAGTTTACAATAACGATAAGAGCGCGGCAAGTCAACAGCATTGAAGCGTGTGAAGAGGCTTTCCAGACAAGTAGCAGTGAGTTTTTGTTCTTTTTCCTAGCATTATTTTCCTTTAATTATTATTATCATCAGTCTAATAGGCTGCATTCCCACTAATTTGCAAATATATTTTGACATAGCAGACGTTTTGACGGCCATTCTGAATCTTCGAAGAAGGAAACGCAATGCATTGGAGGACACTCTTTTTTCTGCGCCAATACGATTCATTTTGCTGTCCGTTCCTACGCAGCATGCACGCTTCTTGAGCAAGAGCCCGGGTAGCTCAGTCCGTAGAGCATCAGACTTTTAATCTGAGGGTCCAGGGTTCAAGTCCCTGTTCGGGCGAACGAGCGTCTTTTTGTGGAGCGGTACGTTTTGTTGTTGAGTTCTTGCTGATCTACACTGGCCTCCGGCAGCGACGCTGTAAGGCACCAATCCACAAACGACATGCCCCTTTCAGCCAGCTTTTAGTCGTGGCCGAGTGGTTAAGGCGATATACTAGAAATCCATTGGGGTCTCCCCGTGCAGGTTCGAATCCTACCGACTACGTTGACAGCATGCGCCTGCTTTAGTTTGTAACCTTCTGGAGGCCTAGCTTAAACTTTATAAAAGGAAAAACAGAATCCTTTTCTTTCAGTGACTTCTTCTCCAGTGTCACTGTTACAGGATTACCCCTGAGTTATGTTGGTAAGAAACAGTTTTGTCTGCAAGCTAAAGTTGACAAGGCCCCTTTGTATTCAGGGACACGTCGGGTAGACCGAAAGCTCGCCGTGATCGTATAGTGGTTAGTACTCTGCCTTGTGGCCGCAGCAACCCTGGTTCGAATCCGGGTCATGGCAAGATTTTCTGGGTGCCATTGAAATTGAGCTCCATGTCACCACCTCTCCTCACCCCGTCCTTCAGACTTCTCTTTTTGTGCACGGCGCGTGCTCTGGATGTTCGAGTGAATTGAAACTGGGACCTTCTTTGAAAGCACAAGCTCTCAGGTTCGAACCCTTAGAGAAAAGACTGAAAACGAATCGCTCTTATTTATTTCGGAAGAATCTTGCTTCAGAGAGAATATGGTGCGTGTATATGGTTGGAGATATTGCCTTTGTGTTCAAACCCTGTTCCTCAACGGCATCTGCTGAAGAAAGGGAGTGGACACACTCGTCGATGGCCCCAGAGTACAAGCATTAAAAAAAAGAGTTGGCAGGAAAACTGATAGTGCGCTATAGACATTGGAGATGCACCAGTTCTTGACACAAGAGAACAAGAATGAAAACAAAGAGTGGCAGGAGGGGATGAATCAAGTCCAGTGAAGCAGGCTTTGATCACAGCTGCAAAAATATGGAGCGCTTCACGTATTTGCATGTCATTCTTTCGCTCTGTGCCCATCAATGTTCTCTGGATGCCGGCCAATCAGCAGCTCGGATTGTCGAGCGCTTGTCGAGCGTTTTTTTGGTTTTGGGCCAATCAGCAGCTCGTACCCCTACTTCACGTGTCGGCTGTTCCTCTGGACGCCCCTGCGTCTGTGGGGCGTCCGGCCGACATGCTGTAATAGGGCCCTCACCAAGTGTGGGCTCTACAGGACCATCCGGAGGGTCCTGGACATCGACGGCTGGTACTTGATGGCCACCGAGTACCTGGAGTGCCGTCGGTGTAAGAGGAAGGTAGCTGCCTGGTCGCAGGAGGTCGTGGGTCAGCTGGGAGAGGGGCATCGCGCCCTCTTCCCGGCAATCCTCACCTACAAGTAAGTAGCTGTCTGAACACTGTCACAGTGTGTCTGTGTGTGGCGCCCTCTTGCCGGCAATCCTCACCTACAAGTAAGTACCTGTCTGAACACTGTCACAGTCCATGCGGCGGTCCATACACTACCTCAGCGTCATGGAGCCCTTCACGTCGCGAGGTGTCGTGCGCATGTGCACCCCACCACCAAAACCGCCACCCGTGCCCCAGTACGCATGGCTGTTAATGGTGTACTGCCACGACATCCTCTCCCGCCTGGAGGACGTGAAGGCCCGGGTCACCTCCGTCTTTGGAACGGTTTTGAAGATGGATTCGACCAAGAAGGTAAATGTGGTGCTATGTATGTATAAATATATATGTATATAAATGTGGTGCGGAGTATCACGCTCTAGCTATGTGCGTGCAGCCTTACTGAGATGCTTTATTCTTTCAAACAGGTGACCCGGAAGCTCGCCGGTGCTGCTGCCCAGAACGCAGCGTGGGCAACGAACGTCGGCAACGAGCAAGGACAGGTGCTCATGTCCGTGCTCACGGACGCCGAGGGTGCCGGCCTGTTGCCCATGGCTGCGGGGTTAATGCGGCAGTATCGGGACGCTGGGGTGGAGCCGCCTCAGCTCCTCTACGTCGACCGGGACTGTTGTTCGTCCCACGGGGGATCCAAGACAGCTGACATGTTCGGGAAGTGGGACAAGCTGGTGGTCCGGCTGGACATCTGGCACCTGATGCGGCGGTTCGCGTCAGGTGCGTTGTGGCAAAAACAATAATTAAACAAACAGCATCACAGTAAGAGACATCATGGTTCCATAACTTGATATAACATGCATTTTTCCATAACAGGTGTCACCACCGAGAGCCACCAGCTGTATAAACCCTTCCTGCAGCAGCTGTCTTCGTGCATCTTCTTGTGGGACCCAGGGGACGCAGCCCGGTTGCTCAAGGCGAAGAAGAGGATGCTTGAGGCGCAGGGGATGACCTTCTCGTCCGACGCCGGAGTGTGGAGGCACGTCAGCCGCAAGAATATTGCTCTCCATTGCCGTCGCTGCACGCGTGGAGCGGCGGAGACGGAGCGGCTGATCGGTGACCTCCTGGAAACCTTCGGCGGTGCCAACGGACGAGACACCATGGGGATTTCCCTGCTGGACCAAGACCGCATCCAGAAGATCTGGACGGAGCAGCGGCGCCACCTCCATTGCATCCAGGACCCGCCGGGCGTGGAGCTGTACACTGAGACCAGCAGGATGACCAAGGGGGGGATCAGCCTGCCGGTGTACCGTTGTGCACGAGGCTCCACGTCCCTGGAGTCGTTCCACCTGCATCTCAACCGCTTCATTCCAGGTATGTTTCACATGCTTCCCTGTCATGTCAATCTTTCACTGTCATCGACTCGCTGTCATTCACATTGTGTGCACTGAATAAACTGCTAAACAGATCTGTGTTCCTCCTCAGGAGAAAGTGCCAATGCCTGGACCTTCCAGGCATTTCTCCTGGAGGGGTTGACGCGGTGGAACGCCGACAGGGCGGCGTCCGTGGCACAGGAGGGACGGCCGCTGATCCGCTCCTACAATGGCCCCCTGCAGCACTCCCTTGACCAGCTCAGCCAAAGGGTGCTTGGCACGAATGTGGTCAAGGATTACACCAAGCCCAGGGAGTACACGGGTAAGAACACTCAAGCCACCGCGCTTACACCTGTCCACACTGAATGATATTTGTACCAGACTGACTGATGCGATTTGTGTTGTTGTACTTCAGGGGAACTCATCGGCATCGAGTACCTGTACTCCCAGACGGGCAGAGTGCTGCAGGACGTCAGCTTGGACCTTGACATTCCGGACGCGGGGGGGGGGGGCGTTCCCCAACTTGTCGAGGATGACGAGCTCGCAGACGGCCCGCAGGAGGTGGAGGACCTCACCCTGCCTGGCGAGTTCCCAGCTCCTCAGACGGACCCGCGGTCAGGGCGACCGGCTGACGCACCCGTGCCCGAGCCATCCAGTCCGACCGGTGCCCACGAGCCCGCACCCCACTCCCCCGGCCGGTCCTCGCCAGAGCCTCAGCAGGCTGCTGAGGTAAGCACGCCACCTCTTTGTGGTCTGCGACTGCAGTGCATCTCGCATCACCAAAAACTGCGCTCGCTCTGTTCCATCCAACTGACTTATTGTTTTCCATCTCTTCTTGTGTGTCTGCAGGACTACAGAGGACCGGATGACCAGCCGGGGTACCTGGCCGTGGTCCAGTTGGCCACGGCCTTGGTGGGGTTGGGTCACGACCCGGCCTTGTCCGAGGGGAGGGTAGACGAGCTTAACAGGCTCTACGAGGCCCTGTCACCGTACGACAGGGCCCGAGTAGTTTACCCTCCCCGCTACAGGGACAGGCCAGCTCAGGGGCGCTTCATGGCAGCCAAGCCAAGCCCCACCAGTATACCTGGTGTGGAAAGCTTGAGACGGTAAAGCTACGCTTCCATCATACATTTCCCTGGTGTACAAACAAGCTGCTTTATGTAATGTTGCCCATTATCATGCTCATATCTGTCATTGTTTTTGTCCATTGTCCACAGCTGCCTGGTCAGAGAGACCTCTGGACCTGCCAGCAGTCCCAGCGCAAGCCGGCTGGTAGAGGCAGTATGCACCCAGCTCTGCCGCTTGATCCCCTCGGGCAGCCGTGCGCGCGGTGCCCGGAGGTCGCGGTGGGACAGCATACTGCTTCGGTACCAGCACATCCGGGACCTTGTGCTGGGCCACCAGAGGCTGATGGCTCGGGCGCCCATACAGCTCTTTGAGCTGAACGCCAGGACCCTCTCGCTATTGTATGTTTGATGCTTTTGATGTTATGGTAATGACATGCTTGAATGGCATGCTCTCAAAATTGAACATGTAACTAAAAAACTACGTTGAAATCCGTTTTCAGGTTCACCAGGATGCAGCGGGAGAAGGAGAGGACTGTGCTAGCTTCAGGCGTTGCAGCAGAGGGACGACCACCAGCGGCAGCGGGTTCGGTGCCGTGCCCAGCAACAGCGGTGGATCGTTCTCCGGCAGCAGCAACAGGCCAGGCGAGGACGGCAGCGCCAAGGGCGGCGGGACCTCTGGCAGCAGCACCGGCTGTGGCAGCACCGGTGCCTGTTCTGCCAGCGCCAGTGCGCCCACTGGCGCCTTTACCGCATGCCCCCTCAGCTGTTGTCCTGGCCATACCACCGGCTGCTGCAGCTGCAACAGGACCTTTTCCGGCAACACAGCCTCTCTTTCTGGACCTCTCACTGCCCCAGCAGAGTGTGAGGGTGCTCCCCATCCCAACGCTCCCTCTGACAACGCCAGCCCCACACGTCCTCTCGCTGCCGCTGGCCGCCGCACATCACGCCGGCCCTCGGCTGCCTGCACCACCTCCTGCTCCCCCTCCTCAGCCTCGCTCTGCGTACAAAACTGAATGGCTGAGGAGGAAGAGGGCTGAGCAGAGGGCAGCGGCAGGAGCAGTCGTCGCTGCCCGGGCCGGCGTGCCACAAGAACAAAAGTGCAGGAGATGCGGCCAGCCAAAGCGGAGGGAGACCGGACACACCCGCTACAGCAATGTACATTTTTGCTCTGCCGCCGCGGCGGGTAAGAGTGTGGAGGACTGACTGAGGGAGATGAAGGACCAGGGTCGAGCTCCGGACTGATTTCGCATTCTCGCTGGGGCAGGTGTATATAGTTGTTTCAGTGTTTGTTTGTTTTTTAAAGACATTGACTTTACCCTCCACAAGGACCGGGACCTTGCCGCGGTGTGGAGGCTTCCTACAAACACCGGTCCACACCTGCCACAACTTTTCTACAGCAAAAAAAACATTGTGTATCCCATTCACACCTGTACAACATTGCCATGCCTTTGTACTATTCTGATTCTTTGCACTGACAAGTTATACGGGCCTATACTGTGTGTGTATGCTGCCTATCATATGGCTTAAGAAAAAGAAAAGAAAACATTGTCTGTCCCATTTACACCTGTATAACACATTCACACCTGTATAACACATTGTCATGCATTTGTGCTGTTGTGATTTTATGCGTTGACAAGTTACATAGGCCTTTTGGACATGTGGGTATGTTCAATAATGTGGTCACTGTCTTTGGAGTTACGTCCAGTTGCCACTGGCTCTGTTGCCGCCGCGTTGGTACTTCACACTGTATGCTGCTGCTTTATGTATCCATGCATGTGTGTAATGAGCCCTTATACTATGCGTCTGTCTGCTGTGATTTATGTGGTTTAAAATAAGAGGAATGAAGCCTTGTGCCACTGTTTTGCATCACTACCACTGTTCTGCATCTCGCCCCAGAATGTTTATGCCATGTGTCTGCTCTGATGCTCTATTTTTATTATTATTATTACTATCATCATCATCATCATCATCATCAAAATCATCATCATCATGTTTTATTGTATTGTAGTTTGAAATAAATAATCTATTTCACACTGTAGTCTACTGCTGCTGTGTTTGGTGTTTTCTGCATCTATACATCATCATCATCATCATCATCATCATCAACAACAACAACAACATCAACAACAACAGATATTTAATTGATATTTTTTTTACTGAAGAAAAAGGTGAAACGAATAATACACGGCATGTAACTTTTATTTATACATCGAAATAAAATTATTGACATAATATAAATGTAATATAATGTTTAACATAACAAATTGTAATATATATGCAGAAAAAGGTGAAACAATATAAATACAATATATCTATGCAGAAAAGGGTGAAACAATATAAAAAGGGGAAACAATATGAATACAATATATTATTTAACATACATTTTAATAAGGTGACACAATATAAATACAATATAATGTTTAACACAACAGATTTGAATAAAAGGTGAAACAAATAATACACAGCATGTTACTTTTATGTATACACATGAAATAGGCATAATATGAATATAATAGTGTGTAATATAATGTTTAATATTTGTGCTTCGGTCGGGATTCGATCCTGCGTTTTGATGGTGTCTCGTTTGTACCGCGTTTGTGCGACTGGGCATGCGCGAAGGCACTAATGCGCATGCGCGACAACAGAGAAGAACGATGGCTGAGCTTTTCCCAGGGGCTATGTTAATCTGCTCTGTATCAATCCAATTTTAGTATATATGCTGCCTTAGCAAGCACAAGTTTGGTGCCCAGCTCAAGGCATATCTACACCTCGGGTTCCAGCGAGCTATCACCAAGGTGGTAGGGCCCAGCGAGCCATCTCGCCTCTGCATACCTTTGCTTGACACAATGATTGATGCAAAAGCTCAATCAGTTTAGGAATAGGACACCTTAGAGCTTTAGGGTTCATAAATGGCCAATTCCACCATGATGTATGAGAGCATCTACTGAAAGAATGGGTTGGGCAGACTTATGGATGGTACCAAAATACAAGCTCTGAATGGGCTGTGTCCTCCAGGTTTTCGAGAAAAAACCGAGTTGGCAGAAAAACGGAAAGTGCTTAGCGGATGGTGACAGAATCAACACAAAGTGAGCATTTAATGTTGTGTTTAGACCATTGTCTTTATATCTGGCATTTATAACCACCTATCTTGTGGAACTGCGTTATTTGGACCAGTAACATTAAAATGATCACTTATTTTAAGGTGGATAAAAACATGTGTACAAAATGTTTTGAGCAAATGTATCACATAGTCACACATAGACGTCAAGATTTTGCATATGATTCACAACAACGGTGACAACCAAAACAAAAAAGCTTGGGAATCAAGGATGTTTTGTACTTTGAAAGCTACCCATCATGCATTGCAGCATGAAGCTTTTTTTTATTGTCACCATTGTTGTGAATCATACGCAAAATCTTGATCTCTGTGTTTGACTGTATGATGCATTTTCTCATAACATTGTGTAAGCATGCTTTTCTTTTATCCACCTTCAAATAAGTGATCAAACTAATGGTATTGGACCAAATAATGCAGTTCCACAAGATTGGTGGTTATAAATGCCTGATATAAAGACAAAAGTCTAAACACAACATTAAATGCTCACTTTGTGATGATTTTATCATCATCAACGAGGAGCTGATGACAGTCGATCTTACTTTTTCTTGGCTTTCTCTGCCACAACAATGGTGTTATACAAACACACAGTTACAACAGCCACGGTAAAGTTAAAGTAAGAAGAACTGGGACCAAGAGCCCAACTAAAGCAAACACTCATCACCACAATGGTTACTTAAAATAAAACATGATGTTGAAAATATGTCCACAATGGCCACATTTGAACTAGTTTTTAAACTGGTACGAAGGTTCGATGGACGTCTATATCGGACGTGCAGAACACGTCAAAAAAAGACGTCATAAAAACGTTCATTCTGGCTCCTCAGTGGACGTCTTTTCAACGTCCGACTTTTGTGACAAAGACGTTGAAAAGACGTCTTTTGGACATCATGTTGTTTAGTGGGTACTCCGTTGCCAACCAACACTAGCAGAGCTAGCTTCTCTCTACCCCATGCCTTGTCAACAAAATTATTCTAGTCGTGATTTCTAGTGTTTAATCCTAGGTACGAGAGACAGATGTGTTGAAAACGTCAATGAGTACATGAAGCGTCGGACATCAAATGTTTTATTTAGCTACAAGTCCAACGCATACTAGAATCCTTGATGTTCAGCTCAGGGGAAAAGATGTAACGTTAGTTCACTGCACAGGATGGGAATGGAATCCTATTCCTCCTTCCCAAATGCCCCCTCGCCCAAAGAGTGAACTGCCGGTACGCTGTTAACCTTAACAGTCTGAGAAGAGGATATAAGTTAGCCTAGCCTAGCCCAGTTGCCAATTCGTAAAATACACTGTTACATACCAGCTACTTATGGGGCGCTCCAGCGTCTCAGCTCGGACATCCCTTAGAGATAGCATAGCCTCCTCCAACATGTCTCTCTCACCGCACAGCATCCGAAATGAACGGTGCATGGTGATGCATTTTCGCCGATCAATAAATGTTCCAGGTTGACCTCTCTGCAACAGTTCGACTCCGGTGCAGTGTCCATGCTCCGGCAGCGCCCGCGCCCACACACTTCCCCCAAACGATCCTGTACTGTATGTGGAGCCTGAAACTGGTTCAGATTTTTAGTTACTCTTGCTTTCATATTATAGTTTGAATTCATTTTCTACAATATTTATTTCATAATTTAATTAAAAATTAAAAGGTTTTTAATTAAAAATTAATAACAACCTGATAAAAAAAATTGGACCAGGCACAGGGTCAGAGTGTTTGCAAAAACAGGTATTTCATTTTACTTTAAAGGATCATTCAAACAAAATGTTAGTGCAACTCTGTTAAGGAATGCTAAATTATACTCACTGTATTTTTACTTCAGGTGACTATGAAACTGCAAAGAAGTGGTCCAAAAGAGCAGCTGTGCAGTCTTCTGTGGAGAGCTCTGATGATGTTCCCAAGAGAAAAAAACGACCAGTGTGTCTCAGCAGCTCTGATGGAGGTATGAACCTGAGCATGTGAAATAAGTTTACAAGTAAACAATTAAAGTAATTCTAAAATCATTTTTATTCATTTTTTTAAAAGATACTTCTTCAGTACCTCACCCCAAAAAGAAGAGCCGGGTGAACTGTACATCAACTGGTAGGCCTTTCTTAGTTTTAATTATTTTACTTTACCACTTGTGCACAATTTCATATTAAAAAGTGTTTGGGGGTTTTCAGAATACCAAAATTTCATTAGTTGATTGATACCAATACCAGTACATTTCATCGTTTTTCGTTTGTTCCTATTTTTCAGTAATTACCTTCTAATTTACAGTGGAACCTCAGCTGCCATTTCCCCGAGCATTTAAACCCAACAAACAAACCACACTAACACCAGCAAGACCTGAAGATTATACCATTCTTGATGCATCATTAAGACCAGTGCCTCCTAGAGACATCCAGAAGAATGGTAAATGCAAAACATAATTTGAAACTTAGTTTTTACCTTTATTTGAATGAATCAATCTTGATTCTCCCAGATCAACTCCTGAGTTACTCACTCAGAGAATCATCAGCATTGAGAGTGAGATGAAGGCGATGAGGAGCTCAACAGCAGCCCTGTATGAACTGTGCTCGTGCCCTGGGTGATGGGACTAGTCAGCGAGTGGAGGAGATGAGCCTTGATGTGTGTGCCACTATGGAGGAACTCCTCTCTCTCTCGAAAGAAAAAATGAAGAGGAGACATTTCGGAATAGTGTGGTATGTTAATAGTGAACTATCCGTGAAATGCCAAAAAAGTGTTAGAATTAAGTTAAATAACAAAAGTTATTACCATTTTGAAAATGTATTCCATCTTGTAGACACACCATTTAAGTCTTGTTGGAGGTCCAAACCCTGGGGAAAACACCCGTAGGGTGATGCGGGCACTGGCCTCCTACAGTGTCTGGAAGGAGTTTAGTCTGAAGGGGAAGAAAGGGAAGAGCAAGTCCTATATGTTAGTGACACAAAAAACATGTATTACCAGTACTTTTTTAACCATTGCTGCATATTTAAGGAATTTAATATTACAGAGGCAGTGATGATGTCCAATCCTAGAATCCAGCAAGCAACAGTGGAGGACATTGTGGCAGACACACTTAAGCTCCAGCAAGCTGTCAGAATGTAAGCTCCTTTGGTGCAGTTTTCTATAAAATAGTTATTATATTCTAATTACATAATTAAAAAAAAAAGGGAGATTACATGTTTGTCAGGAACCAATCAGACACCACATCCTTCACAACACAACGATCACTCTCACCAGAATTCTAATCACCTGCACCTGTTCACAATCAATAGCCTCTGAATAAAAACACTCACCACAGCTTCATTCACCGTCAAGCCTCCAACAGGAACAGACCATTTCCCGCTGTCTACCAAAGTCTATCTCCTCGTCATCGCCGACCAAGTAACGTATACTCACCTGTGTATTACTGACCTCTGCATTCCTGTTCCACTGTCTTCAGACATCCTACCCGAGTCCTGGTTTCCTGCATTTCCTGTCTGGATCCCTGTTCCCTAGAATCCTGTATTTTCCTGAGTCCCTGTGTTCACGCCGAGTTGTCTCATCCACGACGACACCTGAAAGAGAAAAGACACAAGTATGAATGATCTGTGACCGCTTGACATCCAATTAACCTGAAGAGGACCTGCTCACCTGTTATCTGCCCCGCACGTAGAGACCCTCACCGCATCTGCACCTGAACTCTGAGAATACTCACCTATGCACTTGTGTCACGTTCAATAAAGCTGTGTTTGGATTCACTTACCTCTGTCTCCTTGCCTGTATCCTGACAGAAGGCTTGACCAACTACCGCTATGGATCCAACACAACCGCCAATCGATGTGGCGAGTTCGTGTCCTCAGCCCACCGCCACTTCCGCGAACCCCACTTCCACGCTAGTATGCATTGCTAGCCCCGCTTCCCGACCAGCGCCCTTCTCTGGCCGGGCGGAGGATTGCAATGGCTTCATATTGCAGTGTTCGCTCATCTTTGACCAGCAACCTCATCAATTCCCCACAGATCGTTCGCGAATCTCTTTCATCATCAAGCAGTTATCTGGAACAGCATTGAGATGGGCTGAATCGCTGTGGGCACAGGAGACTGAGGTTATCAGGTCACTACAAAATTTCATAAATCATTTCAAGGAAGTTTTCGGCCAACCAGTCAGTGATTCCACCATCAGTGATAAGTTAATTCAACTCCGTCAAGGAAAAAGACCCGTTTCAGAGTACTCCATTGAATTCCGGACTCTGGCTTCAGTGAGCGGTTGGAACGAAAAGGCTCTCTTGGCTGTTTATCGCGGCGGACTAAATCCTGCACTTCGTCTCCAAATGGCGATCTATGATGATAACCTGGGACTAGAGAAATTCATACAGCAAACTCTCCGTGTTCATCAACGATCTCAGAGCTGCTATCGAGATGCTCGACTTTCTCATGTCACATCCCCTCATGTCCTCGCAAACCATGAGTCTGAAAAACCCCCTGAGGAAATGCAAGTCGATGCTCATCGACTCACCCAAGCTGAACGCTCTCGTCGCAGAGAAATGAAGTTATGTCTGTACTGTGGTGGTAAAGGTCATTTTCGATTTTCATGTCTCTTTCGGCCACCTCAGATGACGGTAAGCTCCGTTCTGGATCACCACGATGTATCGACCCCGCTCACTATCTCTGTAACCTTGAAAATCCTAAATTCCCATGTATCTGCAACAGCCATCGTCGATTCCGGATCAGCGGGGAACTTCATATCAGGACGGCTCAGCGAGAAACTTAACCTCAGGAAGGTCGACATTCCCAAGCCATATTCCATCCATGGAGTGACCGGCGAACCCATTAACAAGGGGTATGTGACATCTCAAATAACACCCATCCAGTTGTCTATTGAAAAGCTTCACCATGAAATGTTCGAACCTTTCATTCTACAAAATAGCCAAACAGACATCATCCTCGGCCGTCCATGGCTAATCCGTCACCAACCTACCATTAATTGGCAGTCCGGCAAGATAATCAGTTGGGGATGTCATTGCTCGCTTAAGAAAAGCACACACTCTGCTCCCCCAGCCACGGAACCTAAGAAAGTGCTCACTGTGAGTTCCACCTCCATCGAGAGTCCCACGGAGAATCTGTCCACAAATATTCCCTCTTGTTATTCCTCGTTCTCTGACATATTTAACCCTGTTACTGCCTCCAACTTGCCACCCCATAGACCATGGGATTGCGCCATTGATCTGGTCCCCGATGCATCGATTCCTAAGGGAAAAATCTACTCACTCTCCATTCCTGAGCAAGAATCTATGCGGAAATACATCGAGGAAGCGTTACAACAGGGTTACATTCGTCCCTCTACATCCCCTGCGGCCGCTAGTTTCTTTTTTGTTGCCAAAAAGGATGGAGGGTTAAGACCTTGTATCGATTACAGAGCCCTGAACCAAATCACTGTCAAATTCAGTTACCCACTACCTCTCATCCCAGCAGCCCTCGAACAGCTCAGAGAAGCCAAGATCTTCACCAAATTGGATCTGAGGAGTGCATACAATCTGGTCAGAATCAGAGAAGGGGATGAGTGGAAAACTGCTTTCATCACGCCTTCAGGGCACTATGAATACCTGGTCATGCCGTATGGGTTGGTAAACGCTCCCTCCGTTTTCCAGAGTTTCATGGACGAGGTACTCCGAGACTACCTGGGGCAATTTGTGTTGGTGTATATTGATGATATTCTGATTTATTCCAAGAACCCTGTTGAACACCAACATCATGTGGCCCTGGTACTCCAGAGACTCAGAGAGTTTACCTTGTTTCTAAAGGCAGAGAAGTGTACGTTTCACCAGACTAACGTCGAATTCCTGGGATACCAACTCAGTGAAAGAGGTGTAGAAATGGATAAGCGAAAGACCGAAGCCATCATGTCCTGGCCCACTCCACAGTCGGTGAAAGAGCTCCAGAGGTTCCTCGGTTTTGCAAATTTTTACCGACGGTTCATACACCGATACAATTTCTTGACAGCTCCTCTGACCTCCCTGTTAAAGGGAAAACCGAAGGTGTTACTTTGGACCCCAGAAGCAGAGCGTGGTTTTAACTCCCTCAATGCCGCTTTCACCACTGCACCCTTGCTCCACCATCCAGATCCAGAGAAGGTATTTGTGGTGGAGGTAGATGCCTCCACTACCGGGGTGGGAGGAATTCTGTACCAGTACTCGGGTTCACCCTCCAAGACCATACCTTGCGCGTTCTTTTCCAAGAAATTATCTACGGCAGAGATCAACTACGACATTGGAAACCGGGAGCTTTTGGCTGTGAATCTTGCCTTGGAGGAATGGAGGCATTGGTTAGAGGGGGCGAAACATCCATTCCTAGTACTAACGGATCATAAGAATCTTCAGTACTTGAGAGATGCGAAAAGACTGAATCCACGTCAGGCCCGATGGGCATTGTTTTTCACCCGGTTCCATTTCAAGATTTCATATCGCCCAGGCTCCAAAAATACTAGAGCGGATGCCCTCTCACGCATCCATGCCCCAGAGATCCCGAGGGAGGAACCTGAGGCCATCCTGCCTGAGAAGTTGTTTGTCAACCCCATCCAGTGGGAGATCAACGAGCAATTATTGGAGCTGTCCCGACAACAACCTCGAGTTCCAGGATGTCCCCCCGAGAAAATTTACGTCCCAGAGGACTTCCGAAACTCTCTCATTGCTTCAGCTCACTCCTCCGTAGGCACAGGTCATCCTGGCATAAGCAAAACGTCCACAACTTTCCAACTCAAGTACTGGTGGCCCAATATGCAGCAAGACATCACCACGTTTATACAGGGTTGTATCCCATGTGCCATGTCCAAAGTCCCCAGGAATCTCCCTGTGGGTAAATTAGTACCGCTCCCAGTCCCACATAGGCCCTGGTCCCACATTGGGGTAGATTTCGTTACGGATCTACCAGCATCCGATGGAAACACCTGTATCCTTGTCGCCATCGATCGGTTCTCCAAAGCATGCAGACTAATCCCTCTGAAGGGACTCCCTACGGCCTTTGTCACTGCTGAACTTCTGATGGAGCATGTGTTTCGGAACTACGGCATCCCAGAGGACATCGTGTCTGACAGGGGACCCCAATTTATCTCCCGAGTTTGGCGAGCTTTTTTCACTCTCATGAACGTGACCGTAAGCCTGTCATCAGGGTACCATCCACAAACAAATGGCCGAACCGAACGGAAAATCCAAGATGTAGGACGTTTCCTGCGTACCTTCTGCCACTCCAACCAAAACATCTGGAGTCGTTATCTCATCTGGGCAGAGTACGCACAAAATTCCCTCAGACAGTCATCCACGCAACTAACTCCTTTCCAGTGTGTGTTGGGTTACCAACCTCCATTGTTTCCATGGTCCGGCGAACCCTCAGAAGTACCAGCAGTAAACAAGTGGTTTCAAGAAAGCGAAGGAGTGTGGAATCAAGCCCATCATCACCTTCAGCAAGCAGTGAATCGCCAACGGCATTTTGCAGATGCTCACCGCCGTCAGACTCCTGAATATCAACCCGGACAGTAAGTAAGTCTCCACTAAAGACATCCGTCTACGTCAACCTTGCCGCAAACTCAACCCCAGATACATCGGAGCTTTCCCCATCGTAAGACAAGTAAACCCAGTCACCTACCAACTCCGCCTACCTCCAGAACATCGAATCCATCCCACGTTTCACGTCTCCCTCCTGAAACCTCACCACCCACCTGTACCCAACTCAGCCACGGAACCAATCCCTGAGGATAACCCCCCGATACCGCCTATTGAACCAGAACCCATCTATTTGATAAAGGAAATATTGGACTCCCGACGTCGAGGTGTTCGGATTGAATATCTGATAGATTGGGAGGGGTATGGACCTGAAGAAAGATGTTGGGTACCCCGGAACGACGTCCTTGATCCCAATCTGCTCCGAGAATTTCACGCTCAATAACCTGACAAACCTGCACCACGGCCCAGAGGTAGACCACCACAACGTCGGGGTCCAAGATCCGCTGGCGCGGACTCTGGAGGGGGGGGGGGGTAATGTCAGGAACCAATCAGACACCACACCCTTCACAACACAACGATCACTCTCACCAGAATTCTAATCACCTGCACCTGTTCACAATCAATAGCCTCTGAATAAAAACACTCACCACAGCTTCATTCACCGTCAAGCCTCCAACAGGAACAGACCATTTCCCGCTGTCTACCAAAGTCTATCTCCTCGTCATCGCCGACCAAGTAACGTATACTCACCTGTGTATTACTGACCTCTGCATTCCTGTTCCACTGTCTTCAGACATCCTACCCGAGTCCTGGTTTCCTGCATTTCCTGTCTGGATCCCTGTTCCCTAGAATCCTGTATTTTCCTGAGTCCCTGTGTTCACGCCGAGTTGTCTCATCCACGACGACACCTGAAAGAGAAAAGACAAGTATGAATGATCTGTGACCGCTTGACATCCAATTAACCTGAAGAGGACCTGCTCACCTGTTATCTGCCCCGCACGTAGAGACCCTCACCGCATCTGCACCTGAACTCTGAGAATACTCACCTATGCACTTGTGTCACGTTCAATAAAGCTGTGTTTGGATTCACTTACCTCTGTCTCCTTGCCTGTATCCTGACAATGTTCAGTTCACTTAGTACTTTTGTTTTACTAAAAGTAGAAACAATGTGAAGTTGACCGTTTAGTCACTGGTTTGATTTACTTAAAGTTGCACAAACAAAGAACATCTGACTGTACATGTGAGTGGAGCATTTCACAGTCTGTCGTTTAGGTCAGTTAGGCTTGGGGTAGGTTTGAATTTTAATTATTCCAATTCCGCTCATTCGAATCTAATTAACGGTAATTTAGGTAAAACAAAAGTTTGGATCTCGTGCTATAAGCTAACATGATTAGCGCATCTCACCTCGTCATAATTTACATATAGTTGACATCTGACAATCCTAACAACAAATAAAATATCAAAATGAAAAATATAATTCATGGTTACTCACATAGAGCGCAGCTGGAGTTTTTTCTTATATCGTTCAACAACTGCCGAACAACCGTCCTTCTTCATTTGGTGTAATGGCGGGTTGCGAACCAACATCAATAGGTGCATGTCGCCACCTACTGTCATGAAGTGTGAAGAGAACTGGTTCTCACGTAATCCCTATATCCGATTTTGTAATCCACTAATCCTAATAAACTCACTATTGCATTTATTTGTTTCCTGCATTTTAACCATTTAGTAAATACAATTACTGGATTTATAGTATATTTATAGTTATCTTACATGATTAATATAATGAAACCATCATATTTTAAATAAATTATATTGACCAGCTGAATCTAACATTTAATTTCAACAAACGTAAAAGTCAAATGAAAAAAATTATGTGCAATTAATTGTATAAAACTGAAATAGGCTACTTTTCATTTTGCAGCAGAAAGACCAGAGAAAATGTGTGCAGCAGCAAGATGAAGATGATGAAACACTCCTACTTTTGGAAAACAAATAAGACTTTTTGATTTTTTTGTTGTTGAAATTTTCGTATTTTTTTCCTTAAAGTAAGATCAAATTAATTAAAATTAATGTATATGCCAAATTTTCACTTCTCAATAACTTGTTAACATTTAATATATATATATGTTAAAAATTATATGTTAATTATTTATTATCTTGAGGTGGAGAATGTCATTAACTAACTGCTGATTATTAAATGATATAAATGTTTTCTAGTTGATTGATTCTCGAGGCACACATGTGTGTGACACATTGATGCATGCGGTGCATACACACAATAGTACAGGTAACACTGAATAAATGCTGATTAAATGTATGCAGTGTTTTTTTTTGTTGTTTTTACGTGGTATTTCGGTCGTTGTTACGACTAAAACGGTCCTTTGATGTTACCTCCTCAGAACATACCAGTTAGGCAATTGAGACGTAGGGCCTACTCATCACGTTCTTGCTGACGTACCACAATAACGTTGCCACGACGAATACAGGAATCACAAGGTTACGTGCTGGAACGTTATTTGGCACGTCGTTACGACGAATATGGGCCGGTCCTGTTACGTCTTCACAACGTAACTGTGTTAGCTGGGATATATGATAGCTAGCTAGTAAGTTAGGGTAGCTAGGTAATAAATGTTATATATCCTTAAGTTTGTGATTAGTTTATTTATTTAACCTTTTAAGGGTCCGACGGGTCGTCATCGGTACGTCACATATTATTGCGCAATAACTTCGCGATATACAAAAACGCAAAAATTATAAGCTAAACATATCATATATCGTTAGAAAGCTGAAACTCTTGTGATTCGAACGATGTAAACCATTTTAATATAGACTTAACACAGCGGGTGCAATCGGTGTATTTGTCAGACCACCTACAACAAAATAAAACAACACAAAATGGTAGAAACTCACCTATAAAGCTCATCTTACTTCACTGATCCACTTCATTCCAACAAAAATGGTTTAGTTACACTGTAAAGGGTCCATACAATCCAATTCAGCGAATTATTTGGTCCATAACACATTTGTATATCAATAAACAGCCACGTAGTGTTCTAGTCGCATTTCGAGCTAGCTGACAGAGCTAACGCAACTTCGACGCATTCTTTGATGAAGCTACCTTGAACATGTAAACATTACAGATATTTTTATGTCAAAATGGCCGCTGACCCCTGAACTTTTGATTGACGGGTCATTTGAGCGAATTGGTGCTTTGTAGGGGTGTCACCAGGAATCAATAGCCAAGGAGTGCCATCGTTGAAGAATGGTCCTCCCTCTATTTGACTGACAGTAAATCCATGCAGTTACGTGGATTTACGCAAATTACGGTGTTTTCTGATAGCCAATGAATTTCTGAAAAGATTGACATCCTGTTTTAGTGGGAGGATTCAACCTTTCACGCGTGAAGTTCATGCGCAAAGTTGCATAGTGACTGGTGCGCCCGTGCGCAAAAGACAGTTCAACGCGTTTTTGGAGTGAGAGAAGGTTCGAGGTTAAAAAATGGCTAAGAAAACCAGCAAAACACACTTCTTATTAGAAGAGGTTATTGAGCAGTGTACTCGGCGTGACAGCGATGAGTCGGAGGATGATGAATCAGACGAAGATAGCGAGGTTTCATCCATTGACTCAGTGGCAGAGGAGATGTTTTTGGGTGGTGGAGACGTCACTCTCGACAAGTAAGTATTTTATTTTACTATACAACATATTTTACTGCATATACTGAGGTTATGTGTTTGTTTTGAGGTGTACTTGCCAACTTATGTCGTGTGTTATATGTCGTGTGTGTGTTTGTGTGCAAGCGCGGTTGTGTGTGTGTGTATGTTCATGTGCGCTTATGCACCGCGTATCCGTGTGTTCATGTACAGGTTTTATACAGGTAAAGGTTTATATTGGATATGTACAAGTTTATATATATATATATGTATATTTGTGTGTGTGTGTTTATGTGCGCGCGCAGTTCAGTGTGTGTGTGTGTGTGTGTGTGTTGACGTGTACCTGCTAACTTCTGTCGTGTGTGTGTGTGTGTGTGTGTGTGCTCATGAACTGGTGTATATAAGCCTGGTTGTTTGTGTGCATATGTGTTTCTGTTTATATGAGTGTGGATACAGAAACAGTGTAAATGTTTTGTAAATTACTTATTTCTTTGTTTTTGTTTTATATCACAGGCCATCATCTGAAAATGAGTCAGATGAAGTCTGGGAGCCAGTCAGTAGAGGAATAAATACTGAGGGTCATGACAGTACCTCATCGGGGGAAGGGCCCCAACCTTCACCTTCCCAGAGAGCTTCAGCAAGCAAAACATCAAGAGGCAGAGGACGGGGGAGGGGGAGAGGGAGAGGGAGAGGCAGAGGCAGAGGACGTGGGAGAGGCAGAGGACGTGGGAGAGGCAGTCAAGTTGAAATGTCCCCTACCACATCTGAAGAAGGATGGAATGATGTTGACATTCCAGATGTGACACCACCACAGCCTACATTCAGACCCACCAAATCACCAGGACCCCAGCTCATTCGTACAGCAACATATACGGTTCTTCAACTTTTCCAACTTTTTTTTACCAACACCCTGTTACAGACAGTAATTCAAAACACTAACGAATTTGGATCAACAAATTACACACATCCCTCTAACCCATGGATTGACATTAGCTTACAGGACATGTTTGCCTTCATGGCTATGGTAATTTACATGGGTATAGTGAAACTCCCTTCACTGACAGATTACTGGCGAGGGGGTAATCTTTACAGCATACCGTTCCCAAAAAAGGTAATCACGGGAAAGAAGTTTCTTCGGATCTGCCGGTCCCTTCACATCAGCAGCATGGCGGATGATGCTGCTAATGAGCAGAGAAGAGGAACCTCCCAATTCGATCGGCTATGCAAAATTAAACCACTCTACACAGAGATTAGAGAAGCCTGCAAAAGGAACTTTCATCCTGGCCAAGAAATCTCTATTGATGAAAGGATGGTTGCCTCAAAAGCTCGCATTGGGCTCAAGCAGTATATGAAGAATAAACCTGTGCGCTGGGGATATAAACTTTTTGTCCTTGCAGACTCGAGTAATGGGTACACGTGGGACTTCTTTGTTTACGAAGGGAAGCTGCAAGGGAATAGTGGCAAGGGGCTAAGTTACGAGTCTGTGATGGAGCTTGTGGACACGCAGTTGCTCGGCACAGGCTACAAGCTCTTTGTAGATAATTTCTACACCAGTCCCTCTCTTTTCATTGACCTCCTCCAGAAGAGGATTTGGGCGTGTGGAACCATACGCACAAATAGAATCGGGTTTCCAAAAACTAAAATAAATTTTCTGGACTCGAAATCTCCCCGTGGCAGTATTCGATGGATCCGAAAGGACTCCCTTCTCTTTGTTCAGTGGCGGGACACAAGGGACGTGTTCATGTGTTCCACACTTCACATAGCCCATGCGGGGAACACAGTTCAGAGGAGAGTCAGAGATGCAGATGGGCACTGGGTGTTGAAAGACATCTCTATTCCACCAGCAGTGACAGAGTACAACCGGTATGTATTATAAAATCATCAATGCTATTTGAAAAAAAATTTAATAAAATATCTCAATGTTGTTGTTTTTTTTTATGTCCAAACAGGTGCATGGGTGGAGTGGACCTATCTGATGCCCTAATCAGCTTTTACAAAGTGATCCACAAGACCCGGAAGTGGTACAAAACCTTTTTTTATCACTTTATGGACATAGCTGTGGTGAATGCGTTCCTCCTTTATAAGGACATCACAAAAGGCAAAGGACAGGTACCCATGCACCAGAAGGCCATTAGGGAGACACTCGTTGATGAGCTGGCAGCAGCAGCTGGCAGACCTGCTCCACCACCTACTCCACGCACAGCACATCACAAGCCTGTGCACATCAGTGGACACAGCACTGCAGGTCGTCTGAGGTGCAGACAGTGCCAGGCAAAGACACCAGTCAAGTGCTCCTCCTGCGATACCCCTTTGTGCTTCGTTCCAAATCGGGATTGCTACAATGATTGGCATGTTGCCAATAACCTGTAATTTCTTTTTTTCCAATGTTCAGTGGAATACATATTAGAGCACCCAGATGTGCTCTGGAAGATATATTTTCTTTATTCTGATAAATAATATTTGTAAATAGTTGTGTGTGTGTGTGTGTGTATATATATATATATATTTTTTTTTATTATTATTATTATTATTATTTTATATATATATATATATATATTTATAGTGAGTTCTTCTAATATTAAAGTGTTTTAATTCAATAGAACTTGTTTTGTCTCTTTATTTGTAGAAAGTTTGGTTTCAAGAATTGAAAAAAAACCCACTATAATGTTTTTATGCTTCACTTACTATGTGTTAGCAATTATTGACAGTGAATCTGGAAGGATTATAATAGCTCTAAGTGTAACGTTTCATTAGAGACCAAAATTATGACTGTAGAGTTAAGCATTCATGAATAGCAGCATGTTTTATGTCTGTGGTAACAAAAGGGTCATTTGGAGTCTCCAAGTGGCCTTTTTTGGGAAACGCCTAGACATACACTTAGATAAACATGTGTAAAACACTCATTTTCTAATGTATTGTTATAAAATTTTAAATTGGGCTTGGTAAGGCTTCATGCTGTGATCACACGGTGTTTTCCAGGTTATACCTCACAGCTATAATTATCTGCAGGCATCTTTTTACAGAAAAAATGTAGGCGGAAATTTTTTCACCCTTTTTTAGTGTTTTCAAAGTTCTATTACTCAATACCAGTAAGACTTACAGTGATTCTAACTGTTTAGGAACAAACCTCAAAGTGTCCCCTTTCAAAAGAGACCAAAAGTATACAAATACTCCCAAGGGTTCAAGAACAGCATGCAATTTAATTTGGGTAGGCCTTTTTTAGGCCTTTTTTGCAAATATTGCAGGATTTATAAAAGGTTAATAAACCAACCAATCAATAAATCAATCTACATTCTGAATCTTGCAGGGCTTATAATTTCTGTGGGATGTTATCAATCCTACAGGACAGTATGTGGACAAACCTACAGGACTCAGCAACAGGCGCGTCTTAGACATGGGCATTCGGGGCTTCAGTCCCGGATGTTTTTTTTATAGCCCCGGATCTCAAAAAAATTAATTTATTGATAATTATTTATTTTTTTAAAATAAATTTGTATTTATTTAAAAAAACGAACGGGTCTTTTAATCTATCCTTCGGAATCATGTATTAAAGACGATTAAAATGTGTTCAAGCAGATCAAAGTTACTGTGGTTACAATAATATGCTTGCATTTAGAGTGCGCACCAGAGGAGAGAGAGAGAGAGAGAGAGAGAGAGAGAGAGAGAGAGAGAGAGAGAGAGAGAGAGAGAGAGAGCCTGAAAGAGCCATTGGTTAAAGGGTAACTAAACACTAAAACAACTTTTTAAAGTTAATGATCTGTAAGAATGGAGCTTCATAAATGCTGTTCATTGATTCCAGTAAATTTTTTGACTTTTTGGTTTAAAGTGTTTTAATTCTACAATATATGGTGTAGAAACGTCTGCGTGCTGCCCTCTTCAGGTTGAACGGTGGCTACTGCAGTTGAATTTTTCTATTGGATGTTTGCGGTGGTTCGTGACGCAGCGGTTGTTGGTTGCGGGATGCGCATAAGCGCTGTGTGCCGCACTGTATTGGAGTCTTTCATAATCATATAATACTTTTGCGCAATGAAAGATTATTAATAGCCTTTTTTGTTCTGTTCTGTCCTATCTATCATATGTTGCTGCCTCATTAAACAGCTGTGCTATACATTTAAATAATGTCTTAATTTTATAGTAGACTATATATAATAATTGATCTTTCTGATTTTTATCTTGTTTTCATGTATTTTACAACAATACAAAGAGCAATGTGTAACGTTTTACCAGATTTAGTGCTACACTTATTGTCTCTTTGTTCCCCACTAAATAATGTTTTTCACTAAATGTTCATATTTTATACAATTATTGTTTTTTCTAGACTAAATTTTACTGAGTTAAAACTGCGCTGGTATCCGATCGGTATCGGTCGATACTCAAAATTGTTGGTATCGGATTGGATCGGTTCAGAAAAAATGGTATCGGGACATCCCTAATAATTTCTGGTAGGCTATATCTAAGTTACCCAGGAGCTTTGTTCACATAGGCTTAGCTTGATGAATCGAGTCGTTGAACACAGCAGGAGAGAACGCAACGTTAGCCAGCTAGCTAAAGCTCCAGTGGAAAATTATTAGCTAACGCTACGGAGGCCATAATATTTCTGACTCATGGCTGAAGTTAAGTTTCTCCAGCTCTCCCCAGGTTGGCAAAAATGCATCTCAAAATGCATCAGATTGATGGTTTAAAATATGGAATATTTTAATGTTTCTTACGGGGGAGCGTGCCCCCGAACCCCCCTAGAGGGGTAATATCCTTCTCACCTTTTTCACCCCTGGCCCGTTTTCATGCCTGCTATAGTTCCTTTTCCAGACTTATACAAGCAGACTGTTGGAGTGATGTGTGTGTGTGTGTGTATAGATATATATATCAATATAGATAGATAAATATCTATATACACAGTATATATATATATTGTTTTTATATTCATTTTTTTAAATATTATTTCATATTCATGTATTATTTATTTGTGTTTCTGTGAATAGCTGTTACAGTTCTACAAATAAAGCATTCTATCTTTTTACATATCATTTAAAATGCTACAAAAAATGCACCTGAATGCAGGAAATGAAGTGTTTAATGCCCAACGTTCCCTGGGGGAGGTCCCCCACACCCTCCATTGATGATATTATTGCTTATAATTATGTGCCTCTGAGTAGAAGTAGTAGTTACCAAAAGCAGGGGTGGGTGGTGCGGACTGGGCTAAGCCCCCAATGTATCAAGACCCTACCAACGCCCCTGCTCAGCAATATCCTGTTCTGTAGGATTTTCATTCTGTCTTGCAGGATTCCTGCATTAACCCCGCACAGTGAGTGCAGGGTTTGAAAGGGTTTTATTCTAACTATCCCATAATGACCTCGGCACGAATGCTTATTGAGTCTCGCGCGGTCGTACTTTTTGGTCGTACAAAGTACATTGTGAATGTTTTTTTCTTCAGTCGCTGAAACTCTGACTGAAGTCCTGCAGAAGCGAATGAGAGTAAACGCGTTTACTCCAGACGCGCGCGAAGCAGGTAGGAGTTTCACTGTGAGACAGGGACGTGCACAGGAATTATGAGGGGCAGTTGCTCTGACCTGAAAAAAGGGCTTCCCCTACATTCAGTTGTGCTTCTTGCTCGTATTCAGTTCTGATGGTAGGCTACGGGCAACTACGCATGATTTGTAGTATGATTGCGTAAAGGGAACAGGAATTCCGGTAGGCAACAGAATCGACTGCTAAACCCAGGGCCGATCCTGAACTCCCCCTGGGGCCCTAAGCAAAAGGGGCCCTCTACCTGACCTGTGACGCCGTGAGCTATGTAAACCATTTGCCATTGCCACACAATCACACCTGACACTTCAGTGCTCCCAATACAATCCTCCCTCCTTTAAACAAAACAGTCAAAGAATAAGTACAACAATATAGAACAGAATGAGGTTCAAACAAACAATATTTATTGAATAGAGTATTTTCTATAGAATGTTAACATAATAAAAGTGAATATTAACGTAAACATAAATAAGAAGAAAATAATAAATTATAACCCTGAGCTTTGGCTTTTGGGATTAACTTTGGTTCTCTCTACAGCCTGGGTATTTTCTGCATCAGTATGATTTTTATTTATTTATTATTATGCATGTTGAAGCAATTCTTGATTTATGGTTATTATTTACTGAGGGATGTGCATCCATATTGACTAGTATGTCCAGCTAATCAACATTTTAAATTCAATATAGCCTATAAATCAATAGTCAATCAATGTCAAATTGTCAATACATTGCTTTCTATCTTGCATAATTAGTGCAGTTGTTTAGAGTTTTTAACTACACTGAGACTATAGATAATCAGTTTCTTGTTTTATAAATGTGACTTTGATTGGGAGTGCCATCATTCACGTGCATGTATTGTACAGTATGTCTGGTCTCCACATATTTCTGCTTGAAAAATGGGAGTTTCATTTCGTGCACGCGCATATGAACGCACGATAACACACGCGACGCGGTTATGTTTTCCGAGCTGCAGTAAACAAACACCGTTGCACTTTGTCGTTTATCAAAAACAAACGTAATACATTTTTTTATTTTACTCTCACTTTTGTCAGGCACAAAGTGATGCAAGAGATGCACTGCCTGCCCAGCTAGGTTAGCAAGACCGAAAAACATCAAACTTTGCTGACATCAAACTTAGAGAGGAGAGAACACAAGTTTACCTGATTGTTGTTCCCGCAATTCACTCTCATGGGTTTTTTCTTCTTCCTCTTTTCGTGACCAGAAGGATAGTTTCGCTTCATTTTGTCATGGATGTTGTACACATTAACTGACACGCTATGACACGAGATGGAGGCGGGGCCTTAAGTCATTTGTGGGGTCTTACGCACCGGTCGCGTGCAGCGCTGCAGCCACGTAAACAGTTTGCCCTTCCCTTACTGACTTTCAAGTTCGGTGCACGAATGGAAGTGAATGAGGCTTTGCGATTTAAAAAAATAAAAATAAAAAATGTATCTAGGCCCGGTTGCCCGGGCAACCTGAGCAACCCCCCTGTGCACGTCCCTGCTGTGAGATACTTAATGTTACAGTCATTCTACCGATGTAAACAAACAAAGCAGTTGCAAACGGATATGAAATTTGCATGAAGGAAATAGCGGGCTGTATTCAGTTTTATCTTTTTGCAGTAATGAGAGTGAGTTAACTAACGTTATGACAGTAATGAGGGGAGTTCA
Source organism: Siphateles boraxobius (assembly GCF_051911475.1). Taxonomy (NCBI): domain Eukaryota; kingdom Metazoa; phylum Chordata; class Actinopteri; order Cypriniformes; family Leuciscidae; genus Siphateles; species Siphateles boraxobius. The sequence goes on from NW_027509186.1 coordinate 534,204, forward strand.
CCCAAATATTAACCCGTGTGTGTCCGTCTGTCTGTCGCTGTGTGTGTGTGTGTTTGTTTGTTTGTTTGTTTGTTTGTCTGTCTCTCTCTCTCTCTCTCGGTGTGTGTTTCTCTCTCTCTCTCTCACTCTCTCTCTCTCGCTCTCTCTCTCTCTCACTCTCTCTCTTTCTCTCTGTGTGTTTGTCTCGCTCTCTCTCTCTCTCTCTCTCTCTCTCTCTCTCTCTCTCTCTCTCTCTGTAGGTGTGTGTGTGTGTGTGTGTGTATATACCTTCTAAGCAGAAGTTATGAGGATAAAAAAAAGAGTCAGGAAATTACATGGTTAATTTGTACATCATTGTAATGTTTAATCATTGTTTAATAAACACATATGGCACCTTTTTCCAAGTCTTCATTTGTCACTCTTTCTTTTTTTTTTTTTTAAATATCGCAATAATGATCGTACCGTGGTCTTTACACCAAGGTATTATCGTAACGTGAGATTTTGTCGTTACATTCCTATTATTTACAAGTCATAACTTTTGCCAATATTTGGAATAGAATTTAAAAAATATATATACTACAAATATTTTTCTATTAATTTAGTGTGCCTTTACATTGCTTCAATGCGTAACTATTTTAGCGTCATATTTCTATCCCGTGCTGCGTGAATCCAGGTCACTTCTGAAACTTTACAGCATGCAATTGGCGTCGGTTCTCTTAGCAGCATGAAAAATAATAGTGTTATTCAATGGATTATATAGGCTGAAGCCTCGAATGCGAGTCAAGACTGCTCCCTTTACAATCACTAATGCTGTCGCTCTGTCATTTCATCACGATCTCACAAAGTGCAATGAAGCCGCCAACAATGCACAATACATCTCTAAGGCTACGTCTACATTAATCCGGATACATTTGAAAACGGCGTTTTCGTATAAAAAACACTGTCCATCCACATTAACGTTTTCCAAAAGCTTCTCCTCCACACTAGTGTTAGTGATGGGTCGGTCATGAGTGATTTTTTTCACTGTAAACGAATCTTTAATATGACTCAGGAGCACTGAGTTGTCTCAGAGAGTGATTCGTTCATTTTGTGTTGTTGACCACCCATTTGCAACATCCTATAGGTTCTGTACAGGTAATGGAATTCTCACAAAAGCTCAATGAGATGATACAAATGGAAAAATAAATGATAAAGTTATCGCGCAATTCCTCTGGCAGGATAATGCTATTTAGCAAAATATATCAGCATTCACTGAGTTCACCAGGTTGCACTCAGTCACCATATGTTTGGTCTTTGCAGAACTGTGATATGAAAGTAACATTTTAGCAACAGTGTGAAAGTGAATGGCACATAAGATGCACAATACCGGTATAAACATGAATATATACCGGTACAATATGTGTCACATGACTAAACATGCGTCATCGTTTTCAAATACCTACGTTTTGACAGTCCACACTACAATGCCAAAATGGCGTTTTCAAATTTATCCACTTTGGAGAGCGTTTTTCAAAAAGCTTAGTTTTCATTTATAAAAACACCGTCTCAGTGTGGACTGAAGGCCAAAATGGAGGGAAAAAAAGTGTTTTCAAACGAAAACGTATTAGTATGGACAAGGTCTTATGCACGATTACACAAGTTTTCAGCCCTGATTTTAGCCCTGATTTTCACTCGCTAATATTTTATTAACAAAGTGCGGGAGAGGCACGTTCAGATAATTAACCTAATTGTCATGGGAGGAGCTCATCCAGTCAACTCAATTAGCTAACATCAGGAGGTATACAGCAGATTTTACAGCTGTTCTATGACAGCTTTCCAGCATTTGGCCCCCGCCCAATTGCAACATGTCTGAAATCGAACTCTAGCCGTTTGATGACGAATCCTTTCTCTCCCCTGATCCTCTGCCGCAATCCGGCGCCACTAGGATCATCCCTCCTCCTCCAGTCACAGCCGCCGAACCCCCGGTTTCATCGCGTGGACGTCGTTCCGTCCGAACCAAGTTAAGCATTGAACGTTAGCATTTTGTTTTTTTAATTGTTATTTGGATACCGCCATGAAATATGAAACGCTATTTTCTGGACTGAAGACTGAGAGTGATTTTTGCAGATGTGTGTGTTCAATAGAGCTAATGTTATATTTTTTTGGCTAACCAGTGTGTGAAATATAGTGTGACAGTGTAGATTTCAGTAGCTAGCTATAACGCAAGAACAAGCTGTGACTTATTTATTTGCTCTGTGATTTAAGGGCTGTTTAAATACATATTTTCTCTTGGAAATAAAGGACTTTTTGTTTTTATCAATTAGCTCATCTTCACAGTTCACATATTTTTAGATGTTTAAATAAGCAGAGGCAGAGTAAATTGCATTCAAATGCCACAAATGTTTGAGATGCAATATGTGTTAATTGTGTTATTATAAGTGAGTGGTAAGAGTAGTTCTCTTACGAGAGTATCTCTCGTACTGCGTAATATCTTACGCTATGTGGAAAACCTCTTTTCCACGAGATATTGAAGCCAAAAATTATCCTTAATTTTGAATTAATGTAAAACGCTGTGCAGCAGCATGCAGACATAGGCAAGACGGCTTGCGCGCCTATTGGCTGCCCTGCGGCAACAGCAGCAGCCTATCGATCCGGAGTGAGAAGCCACGCCCTCTGAGAAAAAGCACACAGCGGGACGAGCCTTGAGTCTGAAGTCGCTGGCATCGCCGCCTTTAGCCGCCGTACCTGCTACGCTTTCCGGCATTATATCCTTTTCTGCAAGTGTGTGTGTGTGTTCGCCGCTGCAACACACATTTTTTCACTGTCTCTCTCCCTCTCCTAAAAGAGCTGCGTCTTTTTCAAGATGCATAGATCCTGCGGCTCGTGCCGAGCCACACTTAGTGAAGAGGATCGCCATGTCATCTGCGTTTCCTGCCTGGGTGAGGATCATGCGGCTCTCGCTCTCGTCCACGGCGGATGCCCTCACTGTGAGCTACTGCCGATGGTGACTCTGAGGACTTGCCTGGCATCATTCTCAGAGCCTGCACTTCAGCCAGCTGTAGCGCCGCGCCATAAAAGCGCCGTGCCAGCGCGGCCCCGAGCATCAAAATCGCTGCGCGGCTAGCTTTCTTTACGTTACAAGAAAGCTATCCCGCCCCCCGTGGACATGCGTCACCGGCGAAATGAGGAAAGAGTGTGTTTTGGTCACAATCCAGTGGCCATTCTCCATTTCTCAAACATTTCTCAGCTCCTCTTAGTTCGAGCGGCTGAAAAAGTTCAATATTGCAGCAATGAGCCTGTTGTATAACACGCACGCCTGCAAACAAATGCCAACACATACAAACTGTGATGACGCTCTCTTATCTGCTCGAGCTATTTTAAGCTTTTGTTGTTTCCCCCTGTGGCACAGAGGCAAAACCCAAAGCCTTCGCACGGGAGACCCGTGTTCGATCCCAGGTCTCGCAGCAGATAAAATTTAGTCTCGCCGCGGCCAGACTTGCACCGAAAAGGGAGCAGTCACCCAAACCGAACACAGCCCAGTGTTCATTTCTACACACAAACACAGCCGGTAAAACGAAACCAACCCACATACAGTCAGCTAAGACCCACGGTGTTTAAGTCTCGCCGCGGCCAGACTCCACCGAAACTTCTCGCTCGTTCAGTTCCAAACAATGTGACTGTTCCAGTGTATTTCGCGGTAAACAAGCCGGCACCACAGCCCGCTTGCCTGCACACAAATGCCATTTTTACGGCGACCCAGATAAATCCCAAAAGAGTGTATTTTCTGGTATTCCGGTCACGGCCGATGGTGTTATGAGTGTTGTAAGAATGCCCACGTCTCAGTGCCCATTCCCACACACAGACACAGCCCGCCACAGTTCAGGGCTAGCACAAATAAAATCGACTCATGTCGATTGTGCAAAAATGTAGTGAATGTGCCCACGACAGAGTGCCAACAAACACTACACGATGCGTGTCCCTCGTTTTCTGTAAAAACGAAACACACACGACGCACATTTGGTCAGCACAAGCCGACGGTGTTCTCAGTGCAGTGAATGTGCCCGCCGTTCCGCGCCCACATTCCTTCACAGACACGCTCAACCCCACAGGGTTTGTCCCGCTCTCTCTCTCTCCACAACCTGTCACAGAGAATTCGAGCGCGACCAGGCTGCCCGCCGTGATCGGCGCGCCTCCCGCCTCACACACTATAAACACAGTGTTTATGTCTCAGCACACCGAAGCTCTGCAGCTGCCGCTATGCCGCGGCCAGAGCCCGGATTTCGTTCTACCCCTAGCTATTCAAGCAGATGCGTGGGCAAAGCTTCCCGGGGTATCAGAATGGGTGTTGAACACTATAAAAAGAGGCTATTCGCTACAGTTTGCTCGACGTCCCTGCCGTTACACGGCGCGAGTCGAAACCACGGTAAACAACGAAGTATCTCATCTACTTCGAGCCGAAATAGCAAAACTGCTGAGCAAAGGGGCCATAGAACCTTTATCTCAGGCTCAGAGCGAAGGGGGGCTTATACAGCAGATATTTTCTGGTACCGAAAAAAGACGGGGGTCTCAGACCCATTCTAGATCTGCGACAGCTGAACAGAGTGCTTATGAAGCGCCAGTTCAGAATGCTGACAACCAGGAAAATCCTCGCGCAAGTGCGCCAGGGAGACTGGTTTATGTCAATAGATCTGAAAAATGCCTATTTCCAAATACAAATAGCGTCACGTCACAGGCGATTCTTGAGATTCGCCTTCGAGGGCCAGGCATATCAATACACAGTCCTACCGTTCGGCATATCCCTAGCACCCCGTACATTTACGAAGTGCATGGATGCGGCCCTCGCACCCCTGAGACTTCAGGGCATGCGAGTTTTGAACTACTTGGATGATTGGCTGATTCTAGTTTGATCACATTCAGAGCTCATAGAACACAGAACCACATTACTCGAGCATCTCGAGAATCTGGGTCTCACAGTCAATTTGGTGAAGAGTTCGCTGTTTCCTAGCCAGAAAATCTATTTTCTGGGAACAGTGCGGGACTCGCTGTCTATGACAGCACATCTGTCGCCAGAGTGAGAACTGGACATTCAGCGCACCGCGAAATCCTTTCGCCGTGGCTCTATAGTCCTGCTCAAAAGGTTTCAGAAAATGCTGGGCCTCATGGCCTCGGCATCTTCAGTACTCCAGCTGGGCCTGCTTCGCATACGCCCACTGCTGTTATGGCTGAAAGTGCGAGTTCCACCCGGGGCATGGACCTCTGGTCTGTTTCACCTCAGGGTGGACATGAAATGCGTTTCGGCTCTGGAACCTTGGAAAATAGCCGACTGGTATCAGTCAGGCGTGTGTCTGGGGACTCCCTCGAGTGTGACGGTGGTGTCCACGGACGCCTCCACCTCGGAATGGGAAGCTCGAGGGCAGACCGTTCTTCGGCCAGTGGTCAGAACGGGAAAAGCTCCTACGCATAAACTGTCTAGAAATGCTGGCAGTCGACAACGCGCTATGGCGTTTTTGTCCCCAGATAAAAGGCCGCCATGTCTTAGTCCGGTCGGACAACATGTCAGTGGTGGCATACAAAAATCACCAGGGTGGCGTCAGGTCCCGAAACCTTTACAGGCTGACGGAACGCCTCCTGGTCTGGGCTCAGCACAACCTGCTTTCACTGAAAGCAGCGCATGTGCCTGGTCGCCTGAATCTGGGACCATCTGTCCAGAAACAATGTCCCAGCAGGGGAATGGTCCAGAAACGATCCAACTGCTGAGGGAGACATTCGGAAGAGCGCAGGTGGACCTGTTCGCGTCTCAAGAAAGCGCTCACTGTCCGAACATTTTCTGCAAGAGCATGTTGCCGTCTATTAGACGGCTCTATTCCTCAAAGTGGTCAGAGTTCTCTGCCTGGTGTCAAGCTCAGGGCTTTTCACCCGCAGAATGCGGAGTTACGGAAGTGCTCTCCTTCCTTCAGGAGCTGCTGGATAAGGGCAGAACCCCATCCACGCTCAAAGTATACGTGGCGGCCATAGCGGCGTTTGCAAAACCGACGTCTGGTCAGTCACTGGGGAAAAACGACCTGGTCGTGCGATTCCTCAGGGGAGCTCGGAGGCTGAATCCTCCCAGACCCCCCTTAGTCCCTGTGAGGGACCTTTTTTACGGTTTTGGAAGCCATGAAAGGTGCCCCATTCGAGCCAATCCATTTGTCAGACATGAAACATCCTTCTCTCAAAACGGTATTCCTTATGGCTCTCGCTTCAGTGAAGCGCGTAGGGGACTTGAAAGCGCTTTCGGTAAGCGCGTCATGCATGGAGTTTGAGCCTAATGGCTCAAAAGTCATACTCAAACCAATGCACGGGTACGTGCCCACATCCCTCAACACACCGTTCAGGGCCCAGGTTATTTCCCTGTGCGCCCTCCCAGTTCGTGATGAGGAGAAGGATGCGAGTCTCCTCTGCCCTGTCAGGGCACTGAGAGCTTATGTGTCCCGCTCGTCGGTCTTCAGACAGACTGAGCAGCTCTTCGTTTTGTTTGGCGGACGCTCCAAGGGACTGGCCGCATCAAAACAGAGCCTATCCAGATGGATAGTCGACGCCATAGCACTGGCTTACACTTCTAAGGGCCTGCAGTGTCCTTTGGGTGTCAGAGCGCACTCCATGATAGGCGTGGCCTCATCGTGGGCGTGGTATAGTGGGGTTACCGATATCTGTACGGCCACGGGCTGGGCCTCGCCGTCTACATTTATAAGGTTTTACAACCTAGAGGTTCCCGCCTTACAAGCCAAGCTTCTGTCGGTATAGAATTCAGTGCTATCTGCCCCGGTGTGCCGGCCCAGATGCTGAGTTTCGCTTGTGCATCGCTCACTGAGCGATAAAACAGCTCCATGGGTGTTGAATAACCCGTACTATTACCCAGTTCAGGCTGAACACGTTCACCCTGTATGCGTGAAACACTGTTAACATAACTAGCTCCTGTAGGATGCTATTTCATGGGGAATGATGCTTGCAGCCTCTCTTCTCAGACTCTCTGTGAGTCTATGGTGATTATGCACTATATGAGCCCCGGGCTACTGCCCTTGGGACTTTGGTGTCGGATCCCAGTACGCACTGCGTTTTGCATTGTGTTCCCCATAGCGTAAGATATTACGCAGTACGTGGGATACTCTCGTAAGAGAACGTACTTGGTTACTAATGTAACCTCGGTTCTCTCTAGAGAGGGAACGAGTACTGCGTATCTTGCCGTGCATACACAGCTCTGGTTCGCTTCGGCGATGAAAACCAGTTGTACCAGCCTAATCGAGCTATGTTTATAGGGCATGACCACGCCCTTTCTGGCGGGACGTGATGAAATGGGCGTGAAATGCCCCCATTGGATATGTGTCACGCAGAGCCTCTCTCGATAGGCTGCTGCTGTTGCCGCAGGGCAGCCAATAGGCGCGAAAGCCGTCTTGCCTATGTCTGCATGCTGCTGCACAGCGTTTTAAATTAATTCAAAATTAAGGATAATTTTTGGCTTCAATATCTCGTGGAAAAGAGGTTTTCCCCATAGCGTAAGATATTACGCAGTACTCGTTCCCTCTCTAGAGAGAACCGAGGTTACGTTAGTAACCGAGTACGTTATAAAAATAGTTTAGTTATGTAAAAATAAACCTTTGTAGATCCTATATTTAGGCACATTGCTGACACCTTTCTTTTTGACATTTTAATGGAGTCAAAGCTGTTATTTAAGGGGTTCCAGAGCCCCACGAACACCTGTATTTTGCACACTGATTCTAACCCAATTTGACAATGATCCTGCTTTATGTTTGTAGTTATAGCTATTACTTCAAAGTGAATTGACTAACTGATTGATTGAGTGATTGAATTACATTTCCCCCAGGGTTAGGGTTAAGAGAATAGTTATGAAGAGAAGCAGAGATATTCAGAGCTTCTTCAAAAAAGAAAAGAGTCAGAGGCAGCCACAGCTTCTACAGCAGCAGTGAAACGGCTCAGTATAGGTACAGCAGTATTGATGAAGAGCAGTCAGCTCCTCCTACACAGGTTGGTAGGCTAAGTCATGCTTGGATAGTTTGAATTTACCATGTAGGCTCACATTCAAGTTGTTTGTCACTCCAGTTATACAATTACAACTGTCTGAAACATCACTACACAAGAACAATAGTTAAAACAGTTGTAAAAGACAGAAGAACAATAATAAAATGTGGATAATACATAAATACACACACACACACACACACACACACACACACACAAACACACGTTTGAAGAGACAAGGACTTTAATCCACAACAAGGAAATAGCTCTTAGAATATGTGTACCCTATCCTGAACATAATTACTGATTAAAAATAGACGTTAAAATAACCAGAGATACTTGAGGACTATGATAGGTGGAAATGGAATAAAAAAATGACTTTTTAATTTGGTTGGTTGTTTTCTTTACCCTATAATTATCGCTCTTCCGATGTTGTGAGCTGCAGGCTCCCGTCGGATGCAGCGCGACCCCTCCCGGTCGAGCGAAGTAATAACCAAACACCTAAAGCCTTGTTTATACCCGACGCGTCCGCTAGAGCGCGAAGGTGCGCTTGGCAAAAATGACGTCATTGCGGTGTGGGCGGTCGTGTGCGTTTGGGTGCGCAAGACCCCATTTCGCCTGGCGGTGTGCACGGCACTTTTTGTAAAATCTCGCTCGGCGCCGCATCCGAAGATGAACGACTTTGAGCCGAATCTGGCCGAACTGGTACGTCTGTACCAGCATGTTTATGATCCTTCTATACACAGAGACATTTGCATTTTGTGAATAGGAACACATTTGCATTAAGCACCCAGTTTGCACTTGTCTAAAGTAACTGCTTACATTTACAAAATAAGCCTACAATAGCAGAAGTAAGCCCTGCTGATGAAATTAAGGTTTAAACACTCTTCAATAAGGCTTCAGTTGTTTAACTAGTTTACATGCAGTGAAAGTACAATAAACCTACTGCATTTATTACTCTTTTTATATGAATTTCAGCAATTAATAACCGGCAAGCTACTTCTTCACTGCTGATTCCTGGTGGTTTAGAGGAGAATTACTCCAAGTCGCCCCCTGTCGTTTCACAGAATAGCACAACGGCGAGCGCGTCAAGTATAAACGCCTCGTCTGTTTGGAGAGGTGCGCACGCAGTCAGCCGAGACTCGCGCTCGTGCGGACGCGTCGAGTATAAACAAGGCTTTACCGATCTTGCATACCTGACGCGTCATTTTTGCCGCGCGCATCTTCGCGCTCGTGCGGACACGTCGAGTATAAACAAGGCTTTACTCCGTGTCAGCGCGCGCTCTGATCGGTAAAGTGGCACAGACCTCTCTCGAATCATCTCCTGCAGCAGTCTCCGGCCAAGCATCACTTAACTCCGCCTCCGTTTGCCTCGTAAGCTGATATTAGTATTTAAACATTCTGAATTACAAACATTACATTACAAACAAGACATGTTTGTAAAAATAATTTAAATAACACGGTTTTGGCGGTTATAGAGCTCTAATGACGGTGTTTAACTATAACCGTCGGTCTCACGGTTATATAATAACTGTCACACCCCTATATGTAAGTGTGAACTCGTGAAATGATGTTTTATTAACAAAGTTCGGAAGAAGCACTTTCAGATAATTAACCTAGTAATTGTCATGGGAGTCATCCAGGCAACTCAATTAACATAAGGAGGTATACATACAGTAGCTTTTACCGCTGTTATATGACAGTTTTCCAGCGTCCATCCACCACCCCATCTCCTCACTTAGTTGTCCTATCCCAAACCTGGGATTACTCTGGGTTCGGGCCAAAATCTGTTATCCAAATACAATGTATTATTACAGTATCAACTGAGGGTGCTCTTGCTTGTGTTTGAGGGTGCTTAGCACACGTGTGTGTGTGTGTGTTTCCGCAGGTGTCCAGTGAGATGAGCAGGTATTATGTGGCGGTGGATGTGGGCACTGCCAGTGTGCGAGCGGCTCTGGTCACTCCGGACGGTCAGGTCAAGCACACAGCAGAGGAGCCCGTTGTCATCTGGGAGCCGCGTGCGGAGCATTATGAGCAGTCGTCAGCTGATATCTGGAGCAAGTGCTGCCGGGCCGTGAAGGTGGGGCGACCATCTGTCCGGCAGGCACATAAACTGTGCATCATCATTGTCTAGGACTCTGTTGGAGTTGTGTTGGTCAAACGGCTGTTTGCGTTTATTTTCAGAGAGTGACTCAGGACATTGACGTGACGTGTGTTCGAGGGCTCGGGTTTGATGCCACCTGTTCACTGGTGGCTCTGGATCGGCACTTCCAGCCCGTGGCTGTCAATCACACAGGTGAGGCGTGTTTATCACTCGTGCGGAGAGCGTGAGCCAGCGCTCTGACCCAGTGTTACTTGCAGGCGTCCGAGAGAGGAACGTGGTGATGTGGATGGACCACCGGGCCGCAGAACAAGCCGCTCGGATCACACACACCAAACACAGAGTGCTTCAGGGGGTCGGCGGGGTGATGTCGCCCGAAATGCAGCCGGCCAAACTACTGTGGCTCAAAGAGGTGAGGAGCGCTGGGATCCTGAGGAAGAGCGAGAGAACTATAAACACTTGTGTTTCAGACGCTTGTTTCTTCTTTTGCGGTTAGAATCTGCAGGAAACCTGTTGGAAAGACGCGGCACATTTCTTTGACCTTCCAGACTTTCAATCCTGGAAAGCTACAGGGTCCTTATGCAGGTGAGATGCAGGATCCGCACAACTGTTTCATAGACGACATTCATTCTGTGATAAAACAACTTTAGGGTTGTAGATCTACAAAACTGCTGATGCAGCTCAATATATGTAATTGACTACAGTAATGTATATGAAATTACTTCTTTAAATCAGATCCATCACTTCAACCACTTTAGCCAAGTCAAATCTTTAAAGCAGATTTTTACAAAAGATTTTAACATGTTCCTTGAGGTTCACTTAGCTTTTTTGCACAAAGAACACAAACAAATATACAGTTATGTCACAAATATTTTATATATTTTAAATATGAGGGAAGAAGAAAACACTAAAACTTGTTTAAAGGGATAGTTCACCCAAAAATGTAAATTCTGTCAGGATTTACTCTCCCTCGTTCCAACCCCGTAAGACATTCGTTCATTTTCAGAACACGAATTAAGATATTTTTGATGAAATCTGAGAGCTGGATCACTCCTCCATAGGCTTCTAAGGGATTGAAACTTGTTCCCCGAAAAGTTATTAAAGACATCGTTAAAATAGTCCAAGTGACTACAGTGGCTCAATCTTAAGTTTATCAAACGATGAGAATACTTTTAGTGCGCAAAAACAAACAAAAATAACGACTTTATTTCAACTATTAATTTCCTTCTCAGTTAACTAGTGTAACAGCGTATGCTTCTGTTGTTGTATGTCACACGCATCACCCACATGACCAGCGTCGGCCAATAGTGAGCCTATGTGTGACGTAGATCTACGCAATCACACTACGTTGACTGACTAGAGGCCCACAGCGATATAAATATATAGATATGCCTGTTCTGGTAAATTCTTACTGAAGTCCTTAAGTGAGTTTGCTGCCTTTGCTGTGAGGGAGATGCTCACAGAAGCTGCTGCACACCAAGACCTGCAGGTAGAAAAAAATAAGAAAAGCCTTAAATATAAATATGGTAAGCCTTACCAGTAATGTGATAATTATTTTTAAGGTTCTCGACATTTTTTAAATAAATACTGTAATAATAATAATAGTAGTTCAAAGTATGAATAGTTTTTAGTCAAATGACATAAAAAGACCGGGCCCCTCGACACTCTTAAAACTTTTCTCCCTCAAACAGCAAGCTAACGTTACTTATGCAGGCTACACACAGCAATATAAACAACATCTCTTCACGTCGTTCTAGTAAAATAATAACAATAATAAGTAAACAAACCTCAAAATCACTTTGCTGAGAATGATACACCAGCAGCCGAGGAGTTGAAGATATCCTCTGGTAGTGCGCGCGATATTAAAAAATGCGCGTGCGGCGTGTCATCCGGGTGAGTTCGTCAGGTGAAAGGTCATCATGTGGGTCATTTTATTTACGGCTAAATTATTATTCATTAATTTTACTAATAGTTAGATTGGGCAGGCATCCACAAAAGGGCCTTTAATTACAAAAAAAGGATAGGAAATTTTGCCTTGACAAAAGGGCTCTTTGGGCACCAAGGGGCAAAGGGCCAGGTGCTCAAGCAGTGATACACAGCATGTCTTGCTCTCCTGATGCAGGTCTCTCTGTACTCTTGTCTGTAAGTGGACGTATTCTCCGTCTGAAGGCTGGGACGACACCTTCTGGAGCGCCATCGGCTTGGAGGACCTGATGGAAAACTGCTATTGTAAAATCGGTGGGAGAGAGTAAAGCTCAGGTGTCTGTGTTTGTTCAGCCGGTCGTGTTGACTGATAGTGTGTGTGTGTGTGTGTGTGTGTGTGTGTGTGTGTGTGTGTGTGTGTGTGTGTGCAGGTGAGCAGACTTGTATTCCTGGGACTCCTGTAGGACAAGGACTGACCGCAGAGGCGGCTGCAGATCTGGGCCTGAGACCGGGAACGGCTGTGGCCGCTTCACTCATAGACGCACACGCAGGAGGGTTAGGTATGATACGCCACACCAGCTGAGTGCTAATGCAGCGCTCGCTCATCCACGTCTCTTTGAAATGAAGAGAAAACTGTGTCATGGCCTCGTTTACACTGCAGGTCTTGATGCCCAATTCTGATTTGTTGCCTATATCCAATTTATTTGACTGTCCGTTTACAGGTCTTTTTCAATTGTGACCCATTTCCGATTTGACATACTATCTGAAACATCGCGCATGCTTAAAGTTGGTTCTTGCACAGATGGACGAATGCGAAATATGCTTGATGCTAGCTCTGCGATATATGCGAAGTTCGCCAAACATCAGCATGACTGTGAGGCGGAGGACGACGAAAAGGGCCATCATTGCAGCAGTGCATGTGCTTCAGTTATTGTGTGCAAGAGATCTCGGGACTGCTGGGAACATACACCACGATCTCATGAAAGTGCGTAACTAATTTTATTTCTCGCGCCATTTATACGTCAAAAATAGTTTTGCGTGCATAATACGCACTGTAAACCCCTTGGGTAGGATTAGGGGTGTGGAGTGCGTGCGTATTACACACCATAAAGAACATATTTTTGAAATTACCATTGTTTGGAAGCGCTATATAAATGCCTCATTCATTTATATAATATTCACTCAAAAACTATTTTTGGTGTAAATGGCACGAGAAATAAAATTAGTGGTATAGATATGCACTTTCATGAGATTGTGGCGGGCTTTAACGAGAAGCAGTGGGTCCGAAATGTTAGGATGAGCTAGCCAACTTTTGATATGTTGTGTCATCGTGTGTCCACATTCCTCTCCTATGACGACACCATCCGTCCCTTCGCAGATGCGTGCCGGGGTTGTCTCTCGTCATTAAACCGCGGAGACGTAATGCCTCAGAAAATCCTGCCTTTTACATGACAGTCGCATTGGCACATATATGATTTATATCTGATTTATTTCCACATATGAACGAGGCCTGAAACAGATCTCGAAATATCCGAATGCATGCGTTTTTTCCCTGTTTACACAGTCATTTAACACATCCGATCTGTGTCACATATGAGCAAAAAATCTGAATTTGGTCTCATTTCACTGACAGTGTAACCAAGGCCATAATGAATGCATTTACACTGCGTTAAATAAGGTGTCACTCCACTTATGTTTGAGTGTGTGACCTTCGACAACCCGCTTCACTCCTAAATAGATCAGGTCTTTATATTTTTATCACTACAACACATATTGTTATTTTGATTAAACAATCATCATGTGTTCTAAAATAGAAGCAAAGAGACTATACATGTAATATAGGTCTACATGTATGTAATTTTAATGCTCTGGCCTTTGCAGATATTTAAAATATGGCCATCTTTAAGCATGACTCTTTGGATTTATATGAAATGGTAACACTTTACAATAAGATTACATTTTTTAGCATTAACTTAGGTTAATAAATGTTGTATAAGTATTATTCATTGTTAGTTTGTTAATTTCAACATTTACTAATACATTTTAAATTGAGTTTTAATTTTTATTTTATCTGTTATTACCTTAGTTAATGTACTATGAACTAATATGAATGATCAAGGTACAATTGTATTGCTCAAATATTAATACATGCAGTAAAACATATATTGCATAATGCATATAGTTCATGAAAGCTAGCTAATACATCCTTGTTAACAAATGGGACTTCCAAAGTGTTACCTATGAAATTTATATAGGCTATGTTTCTAGGTAATAGCTAAAGAAACACATATCTGCAATATTTTAATGTCTAAATTTATTTCTGTATAGTTAGTTATGTAGAACTTCTCATTTTAATATATTCATATTTATATATTTATTTAATTTAGCACATTTCAGTTCAGCACTGTTTTACTGGAGTGTTATGTTTGTTTTTAATCCAGTATCCATTTAAAAAAATATTGGTTGAATAATCGGTTATCGGCATGTACGGTCAAACCTAAATATCTGTATCTGTAAAATCCACTATCGGTCGACCTCTACTGTAAACAACAAGAACAAGCAGGAACACTTTAATTTCCTCATAATATCCACTGCAGCATCAGCTTTTTTCTCTCTGTGTCTGAAATGCTTCGATCAAGGATTCAGTCTCTCGAAACCCCGCCTCTCTGAGAGCTGCTCTGCTCTGATTGGTCAGATGGCCCAGTCTGCTGTGATTGGTCTGAAACCAAACCCTCATTATCATATCTGAATCTCAGCTCTTGATATACACTGGGATGCGAACATTAACAATACCGTGGGTTTTACCATATCAGGAAGTGAGACTGGAATTACAGGTTGACTCATTTCGGTTCAGAATCGCTTTCTTTTTGGAGACAAAAAATCAATTTATCGGAACTTTGATCATTGAAACGATACTCGGTTACTAACGTTACCTCGGTTCTCTCTAGAACAGGGAACGAGTATTGCGTAAGCTAGCGTAAGCTAAGCTAAAGTCATCTTTGCTCGAGATATTGAAGCCAAAAATTATCCTTAATATTGTATTTATTGTCAACGCAGTACAGCAGCCAGCAGACTTAGAGCAGGCCATCTTGTGTGCTCATTGGCTGCCCTGCGGCAACTGCTGCAGCCTACCACTGAGCCTCGCGTGTGACGTCACGTCCAATGAGGGCGCTTCGCGCCCTTACGTGTCATAGCCCGCCAAAATGGGGGTGGCTTAGCGTGTAAAAGCCAGGCTCGTTGGCTGTGTCTTGGTTTCAGCAGCTGAAGCGAAAAACGCTCGTGGCGCCTGCACAGTCAGGTTACGCAATACTCGTTCCCTCTTCTAGAGAGAACCGAGGTTACGTTAGTAACCGAGTATCGTTCTCTTACGAGAGGTTCTCTCGTATTGCGTAAGCTAGCTTACACTACGGGAACCCATTGTCAAGGCCGTGCGCCCAGCCTCCACTTCATGAGTCCCAGGGATTCCCGGGGAACATAGATAAGTGGGAAACAGGTGGCCAGCAATGCGGGCCAGCACATGTTATAAGCACATACAGGGTATACAGAGCGGCGTCGCCGGTCCATATAACTATTCACTATATAGTGCAGCTCAACCAGGAAGGCGAACGTCGCGTGAGAGAAGTCTGCGCATGATCATCTGGGCAGGACAAACACACTGCTCACACTGACAGGAGTCTAGCCTGCAAGGCGGGAACTTCCAGGTTATAAAACCTAACAAATGTGGAGGGAGAGGCCCAGCCTGCCGCCTCACAAATGTCATGAATGGAAATTCCGCTGGACCAAGCCCACGACGAGACCACGCCTCTGGTGGAATGCGCCCTGATGCCCAAGGGGCATTGCAGACCTTTAGACTTATAAGCAGATGTGATAGCTTCCACTATCCATCTGGACAGGCTCTGTTTAGCGGCGGCGAGACCCCTGGTGCGCCCACCGAACGAGACAAAGAGCTGTTCCGAACGCCTGAAAGAGGCGGAGCGCGTAATGTAAACCCTCAGTGCCCTGACGGGGCAGAGGAGATCCACATCACCCTCACTATCGGATGCTGGCAGAGCCGAAAGAGAAATGACCTGCACTCTGAAGGCGGTGCCCAAAACTTTAAGGACATAACCATGTCTTGGCTTGAGGATGACTTTAGAGTCATTTGGCCTGAACTCAAGACACGCTGTGCTAACAGATAGCGCGTGTAAATCCCCCACACGTTTAACTGATGACAGAGCTGTCAGAAAAACGGGTTTGAGCGAGAGGTACTTTAGGTCCACGGAGTTTAATGGTTCTAAGGGGAAAGCTTTCAGGGCCTCTAGGACCAGTGAAAGATCCCACATGGGAACCGACGAGGGTCGCGGGGGATTCATCCGTCTAGCTCCTATAAGGAAGCGAATGACGAGCTCGTTCCTTCCTATTGACTGGCCACGCGTCGACTCAGCGAACGCTGCGACGGCCGCCACATAGACTTTAAGCGTGGGTGGGGACCTGCCCTTATCCAACTTCTCTTGAAGGAAGCTAAGCAACCCCGTGACCCCACACATTCGTGGGTCTAGATCTCTATCAGCACACCATTTGGAGAACACGACCATTTAGACGCGTAAAGTCGCCTCGTAGAGGGAGCTCTGGCTTGCGTAATCGTGTTCATCACTCCTTCTGGCAGTACAACGGGTATCCGTTGATTAACCATACGTGCAGAGACCAGCGCTCTGGATGGGGATGCCAGATTGAGCCGCGGGCTTGAGAGAGGAGATCTCTCCTCACCGGAATCGGCCAAGGGGCTGTTTGGGGCAGCCGCATAAGCTCCGGGAACCAGGTTTGATTCTGGGCTATAAGGAGCACCGAGTGGCGCGTTTCCCTGATTCTCTTGATTACCTGTGGTAACAGAGAGACCGGAGGGAAAGCATAAAGTGGGAGGCTGGGCCAGATTTAGGCCAACGCATCCTCGTTCTTTGAAAAGAACAGCGGGCAATGAGTGTTGTCTTTTGACCCAAACAGGTCGACTTTCGCTTTGTCGAAGAGGCGCCACAGTAACTGGACTGTTTGGGGATGCAGGGACCATTCCCCTTGGGGAACGTAGTTCCTGGACAGTTTGTCTGGATCGTCGTTCAAGTGGCTTGGCACATGCGTGGCTCTTAGCGAGCGCAGGCGGCCCTGAGACCATATAAGAAGGCGTTCCGTCAGATGGCAGTGGTTTCTGGATCTGACGCCGCCCTGACGGTTTATGTAGGACACCACAGACATGTTGTCCGAGCGGACCAGTACATGGTGGTCCTGTATGAACTATCACTTGGGTGTTCAGCCAGCGTTTTAGCGGGCGCATGCGCAGGAGGCCCAGCTGAAGCACAGCCGCAGCTGATGCCATACAGCCTAGCATCCTCTGGAATGTCTTCAGAGGTGTAATGCTGCGCTCCTGGAAAGACGCGGCTAGCTGTCGAACACGGCGGGCGTGCTGTGTCGATAAGCGGGCCGTCATAGCCACAGAGTCCAGTTCTATTCCTAGGAAGGAAACCTGACTGACTAGTGGGCAGTAATGACCTCTTGGTCCAGTTGACCATGAGACCCAAGCTTTCCAGATGGCTGAGAAGCACAGCTCTGTGAGATAACAGTTCTATCTCTGACTGACTCCGCGATGCGGAGAGCTTCGCTGAAGATGATGAAATCAGTGACGCAGCAAACGAGCCTAGCTTTTATACGCTAAGCCACCCCCATTTTGGCGGGCTATGACGCATAAGGGCGCAAAGCGCCCTCATTGGACGTGACGTCACGCGCGAGGCTCAGTGGTAGGCTGCAGCAGTTGCCGCAGGGCAGCCAATGAGCACGCAAGATGGCCTGCTCTAAGTCTGCTGGCTGTTGCACTACGTTGACAATAAATACAAAATCAAGGATAATTTTTGGCTTCAATATCTCGAGCAAAGATGACTTTCCCCGTAGCGTAAGCTAGCTTACGCAATACGAGAGAACCTCTTGTAAGAGAACTGCAGATCTTTCACATTCGCAAACATATTTATTACACACTACATTAAAGGAAATACACTAAAAAGCATAATTGGGGCTTTTTAAATCCTGTTGACACAGGAGGAGCATTGCAGTGTTTGTGTGCTCCTAATATGGCCCTGATGTTTAGTCAGCCTCTTCTTGGTTTCATCACAGTGTTCCTGTAATAACTGTCCTGACCTGCTTAATCTAAACCTTCAGATGATATATAGCAATAAATAAACACGCAAAACATGTAAACTAGTGCAAGATTTTACAGGCAAAACCAGGGTTTTTTCATCCACTTGTCAGTTTTGAGCTCTAACTGCTTCCATAGCTTGTCTTCTTTCAAACTAGTGGAAAGAAAACAAGTGCTTATTTTATTTCACTTTATCTATTAGTGTCTGTAAATTTTAATCCTTAAAGACGGTGAACTTGAGTCCGAAATCTCCAATTCAGCAGCTTCACACACGCCAAAATTTTAGTTTATATGAAATCTATATCTATATGAAAGTTTGTTCATATATCATTCACCACATTTATGCAACATTTTTATACAACTGCTAAAAACATGATGAAAATGTATTTGTTTCTGTCTGTTGACAGTCTTTTCTGATTTATAGAGTGATAAAAAGAAAAATCCAAAATCCCTGCTGGAAAAAAACAGTAATATGTCAACAAAATCAAATAAAAATGATGAATCTGGCTTTATCCAGGGTTCAGGTTTCTGGACAGGAAATATATGCATATGAGTGCATATTTAATTAGATAGTGACTCATTTGCATATTGCAATGCAAAAACAATTGTGTTACTGTACTGTGATTAATTAGCTGGGTAATTATCGTAAGATCTGTGAGTTTAAATTTATGTAGCAGTGTCAGTTATATTTTCTGTAATTTTATTGTCTTGTTGTAGGGGTCATCGGGGCCGATGTGAGGGGACACCAGCTGCCCTGTGAAGAGCAACCAGTCACGTCCCGTTTGGCTGTCATATGTGGGACGTCCTCATGTCACATGGCTGTGAGCTTCAGTTCCTGTACTTGTTTGTGTTCAAAGCATGTGACTGTTGATGTCAGCGTGTGTCTGTATCTCTCAGGTGAGCACACAGCCGCTGTTCGTCCCTGGGGTCTGGGGCCCATATCTGTCCGCCATGCTGCCGGGACTGTGGCTTAATGAGGGAGGTCAGAGCGCCACGGGACGACTGGTGAGTCAATCACATCTATCTTTAATATGGAAGGAAATCCCAGAATGCACTGGACAAAATACATTTAGATTTTATTCAATACTGAAAGCATAATTGCAAAACAAACCAGTCTAAGAGACCATTCACACAGAACACATTTTTGTGGTTAAAAATGCAAGATGTAGCGCAGTGGAATGGAAAAACACACTCAAAACACTTCAAGCCCCTTAACATACTAAAACAGTGACATTAAAAGTGTAATTTAGTGTACAGCTTATTGATGATGCAGATGAGCACAGAATGTTAACACAATACTAAATGTTTAAGAATTTCCTCTATATTGGTTTCCTTCCTAAACGTTTACTCGTATTGCGTCTTTGCTAGACGCTATGGGGGAAAACTTAGTTTTGAAAACTTAAATGATTTATTGAAGCCTTTTTTCAATAACGCAGTGCTACTGCACAGCCATAATAGTGCGGAGATGCACGCATGCTTTTGGCTAGGCAAGTGGGAACTGCACAAACCTATGGCCAACTGGCATGTCTGCGCGAGCCCATCCGGGGCTGGGGGGGGGTGTCCCGCCGAACCGTGCGCAGAGCCCGCCAAAGAGGCGGGGCTTCTGCCTATACAGCTGCTCATTTTGCCATGGGATTTCAGAAATTTTTCTACTTCAGTAATGATCAACTGCCCTTCATTTATTCCACATGAGTGAAGCTTCGGCACTCTCCGGCGACCAAGAGCCTGATCGTTCGGCGCACGCCCTCAAAACCTACCTACCAGACCTAAATGGACATCGCGTCTTAATCCGGTCGGACAACATGGCGATAGTATCCTACATAAACCACCAGGGTTGGACTCAGGTAGAAGCCTCTTAACAGGGTAGCCAGACGTCTGCTCTTTTGGGCACAACACAGCCTGCGCTTGCTGAGAGCGATGCACGTGTCTGGCAGATTGTCTCGCGACAGCATGTCTGCTCCCTGATTCAATGTGTCCCCGGGAGAATGGGCCCTCCAGCCCCAGGTTCAAACAATTTGGAGTGTCTTCGGCAGGGCAGAGGTTGACCTCTTCGCCTCCAAAGACAACTCTCACTGCCCAATATTCCATGGCCCACAAATAGCCCAGTCTTCCCCTTTATGCTTTTCCCTCAGTCGTGCTCTTCCCTCAGGTCATCAACAGGATCAGAGAGGAGAGATGCACAGTCTGTCTGGTGGCCCCCCTTTGGTGGACCCAGCCTTGGTTTCCCGAGATGATTCAGCTGCTAGCAGCAGCCCCATGGCCAATGCCATGGGCTATCCATGTGGGCTATCCACGAGAGTGTCCTAAACACTATATCTGAGACCAGAGCCCCATCCACGAGACTCGTCCACGTACTTAAGTGTTCTGTCTTCTCCAAATGGTGCTCAGCATGGAGCCAAGACCCTACTTCATGTGATGTACCGCTCCTATTTTCCTTCCTACAAGTGCTGCTGAACGCGTGTCGTACCCCTCCACGCTCCGTCTATGTGGCGGCCATAGCAAAGTTAGATGCTCCTGTGGCCGGCCAGATGTTGGGTAGAAGCAATTTGATTGTTCGCTTCCAGAAGTGGGCAAGGATGCTCAACCTGCCTCGCCCCCTCACAACACCTTCCTGAGACCTATCAGTCCTGTTACAGTCTTCAGGGCCCTCAAGGGGCCCCCGTTTGAGCCGCTACAGTCGGCCGAATTAAGGGCACTTTCGCTCAAGACCGCACACTTGCTAGCCTTAGCATCGGTCAAGCAAGTGGGCCTGAGATTACGGGAACAAGTATTGCGTAGACAGCTGTGCTATAGGCAGATGCCCCGCCCTCTTTGGCCGGCTCTGCGCTCGGTTCGGCGGGACGCAGCCTGATTGGCTCGCGCAGATGTGCCACTTCGCTATAGACATGTGCCGTTCCCACTGCCCAGCCAATAGCGTGCGTGCATCTCCGCACTATTATGGCCGTGCAGTAATACTGCATTATTGAATAAAAGGCTTCAACAAATCGGACAAAAAGGAATTTTCCCCCATAGCATCTAGCAAAGACACAATACTCGTTCCCGTTATCTCAGGGAACCGAGGTTATGTTAGTAACCGAGATGTTTTATATGGGACAACACTTGAGGAACGTTTCATCTGCTCGCCTGTACACAGTATGCATCATCAATAAGGTGTGTATTGAATGTGATCTTTTAATATCTCTGTTTTGCTACATTAGTACATAGGAAAGCCTTGCCCTCAAGGTGGGTGTGCCTATAAGGGTGTGTTAGAATCGAAATGAAATGGTCCAAACGAGAAGTGCCCCAATTATTGGTCTTTTATTATGAATAAACAATTCACAACCCCAGCGCCGGAGGGAGACAAAACGCTCAGCTCATAATGTCTAAATTAAAGTCTTACGGGGAGGAGTATAAGTCCAGTTAGTATAAATTCATAGAAAAGAATGTG
This sequence comes from Siphateles boraxobius, assembly GCF_051911475.1. Lineage (NCBI taxonomy): Eukaryota > Metazoa > Chordata > Actinopteri > Cypriniformes > Leuciscidae > Siphateles > Siphateles boraxobius. Next base: position 555,786 of record NW_027509186.1, read on the forward strand.
CAAACGTGTCAGTTTTCGGCTGAACAAAGAATCCTTCTTATGTTATAGATTTATGCTGAGGGAGAAAATATATTTCTAACAATGGCCCCATTGATAAGATAATTATCACATAATAGAATTATCATATCACATCATTCTCAGCATATTCATTCTAGTACAATAATACATGCAATATTCTTCAATCAAACATTTCCTTCAAAATCATTAATATTTGACAGTTCTTTTCATCAAAGCATATACAAAAAATTCAAAAGTATTAGTATCTTAGTATCAAAAGTATCTTAATAGATTCAGTTATAATTATTGCTAATATCAATCAGCAATCTCGTTCTTCGTCTACTTCTCTTCCTCGTTCTCCTTTCGATCAGTGCTTCCACATAGGCTTGTGCGTTCCCCTGGGATGGAGCTGCCTTAACCCGGCTAGCATGGACCCACTGCGGCTGGTGGTCAGTCAGAACACCGGTCCTCGTCACAGCGATAACAGTGGATGGTCCTGAATAGTTCGGCTCACCGAGTTACGTGGGCTTCAGACACCTTATCAGCACCTGTTGTCCTGGAACGAAAGGATGAGTCGGCTTTTCTGAAGGAAGAGGGAGAGAGAGAGAAACATCACCATTTATGCCTTTTAACGTTCTAGCTAAGGAATCCACGTAATCCGAGATGATCACCTCCGTGTCACCTGTGGAGAGATTGCCAGCGCGACCTCTGACCCAAGGGGTCGGGAAAGGTCTACCCATCAGAATTTCAAATGGAGAAATTTTTGTGGTTGCTGATGGGGACATTCTCATTTCCGTCAATACGGCAGGCAGCAAATCAACCCAATTTCTGCCTGTATCTAGACACGCATTATTGAGACGTTCTTTTATCGTCTTATTTGTCTGTTCTACGTTAGCTTATAATTGCGGCGAATAGGGAATGTGGAAGTGCCAATTAATATTAAACTCTTTGGCTAACAATTGTGTGACTTTTGAAGCAAACGGAGTTCTATTATCACTCGCTATAACGGTTGGAATACTGAAACGCGGTATAATTTCTTTTGCAAGAACCTTTACAACCGTCTGAGCGTTTTCTTTACCACACGTAAAAGCTTCAGGCCACTTAGAAAATCGATCAACAATCATGAGCAAATATTTGTGATTTCCACATGGAGGCATGTGTGTAAAATTGATCTGTAAATATTAAAAAGGAACCTCAGGATGCGGTAAAGCTTCATGCGGGTTGCCTTGTGTCTGTTTGTTCGTGCACACACCAGGCAAGCATCCAATATCAACAAAGTATTCTTTCGAACATTTGCTATGCAGTATGATTGATTCAAATTTTGTATCACTTTTTCTTTTGACACGTGTGATGCACCATGATAATGCCTGCACAGCATTACAACGGTGGATGCTGGTAGAGCGATTCTACCCTGCTTGTCTCTCAGAATACCAGCTTGATCTGGTTTTACTTCGTTCGCAGCCCAATGAATCAAGTCAACTTGCGTAGGGTTAGCTTGCAGTACTTTAATGTCCAAATCATTAATCAGCGACAAATTCATCATAGGTACATCGTTGCTCTTTTCATTTACGTATGGACTAAGTATTACTTCTTTAGCAGCCCATTTCGCGACTTCATCTGCAAACCTGTTTCCCTTAGCCTCATCCGATTAACCTGTTTTATGACCAGCTACTTTAATAACAGCAAGTTTCGATGGTTTCGATGGTCAAAATTGTTTTTCCATCGGAGGTTTTGAAATTTCTTTCTTCCCACAATTTAGCAAAATCATGGACAACGGCGTACGCGCATTTGGAATCAATGTATATATTGATGCACTGAACTTTTGCCAACTGACAAGCTCTTGTTAGAGCAATTAATTCTGCTACTTGAGCTGATTTATATGGCAATGAATATGCCTCAATTACACGATCAGGTAATTTGACAATAGCATATCCACACAAGTATAAATTGTCATTTGGCTTGAAACAGGATCCGTCTATATACCAATTATCTCCCTCCTCCAGGAAAGATGTCGACACATCTGGCCTGCAGGCAGTCGAAGTTTGGATTCTGGTAAGGCAGTCGTGGTCGTCACTCTCAAATTCACCATCTGTCAACAACCTGTGCAGATGTACAGTAGGACCATGAATAACAGAAGTTACTTTCAACGTTAAATTAGCAGTTGCTAATAATATAGCCTCATAGCCTGAACGACGTTGAGCAGTCATGTGTTGAGTAGAAATGTTATGCATAATTGCTCCTACCTGATGTGATGTGTGAACTGTGAGTGGATATGATAAAACAACCCTTTCAGCATCCTGTACCATGATCGCTGCAGCAGCCACTGCACGTAAACAGGCCGGGAGTCCCCGAGCCACTGAATCAAGAGTTTTAGACAAATAAGCTACTGGACCAAAAGTGCCCCCATGCTCTTGGGCCAGGATTCCTGCGGCTGTGCCCCCACCTTCGTGCACGTACAGGTGGAAATCTCGCTTGTAGCAAGGAAGGCCGAGGGCGGGAGGCCTTAACAGAGAGGATTTCAAATGTCTTAACGCTTGGTCCATCTCACTTGTCCATGTAATGTCCTCTTTATCATCCAGCGTAGCGTCTCGCAGGATTTTGTCATACATGGAGCAATTTGGCACCCATAATCGACAGTAATTGACCAGTCCCAGAAAGCTTTGCATTTGCTTCCGTGTTGAAGGGTGCTTGAACAAAGCGATGGCTTTGACTCTGTCCGCAGACAGGCGAACTTGGCCTTGTGACAGTTCATTGCCGATGTAATTGACTTTCCTCTGCACCCACTGAAGTTTCTCTTTAGATGCCTTGGAACCAGCCTCTGCTAAAACGTTGCAGACAATTGTAGTGGCAGCAGCACACATGTCCGCAGAGGCACCAGTGACGAGAATGCCATCAGCGTATTGGAGCAGGCAGGTGTCAGGAGGGAGTCTGACATCCTTCAGCCTTGCGTGCACTACAGCGGAGAAAACAGCCGGAGAATCTCTGAACCCTTGAGGGAGTCTTGTCCATATGTACTGGCAATTCTGAAAACAGAAACCAAAAAGTGGCTGAGTTTTTTGGTCAACAGGAATGCTGAAGAAGGCGGAGCATAAATCAATGACAGAATAAAATGCATGTTCTAAAGGAATAGAATTAATAATAGTTTGTACATCTGGCACAATAGGAGCATGTGGTTTTATCAAATCATTAATTTTTCTCAAGTCTTGCATTAAGCGCCAAGAACCATTTGCTTTCTTGATTGGATTAATTGGTGTGTTGTAAGGTGAATGAGTGCGAACCAGAATGCCTTGAGCCAGAAACTGATCAATGAGGGGTCGAATTCCCTCCTCTTTTTCCTTTGAAAGCGAATATTGTTTTTTTTAAAAAAACAGGCCTATTCATTGTCAAATTGGCCACATAAGGTTGGATATCAAGAAGTCCCACGTCATCCTTATGGGCCGCCCACAATTTCGGGTTTACATCAGCTACTTCCTGTCCGAGCTCAGTTGCAGATACATCCTCGAAGAGAGCACTTCCTGTGTCGGTCGTAAGAGAAAAGGCTGCTGGAAACATGAGTTGCAAAGAGTCAGAGTCAAATCCTAATTTAACACCCAACTTATGCATTAAATCTCTACCTAACAAGCAGAATAAAGAATCAGGTATAATTGCAAATAATCATGCATTTTGAACAATGATGGTATATCATTAGAAGTAACAAATAAAGGTGGTGTCAAATTACAAACCACTGGAATATTATCTATTCCCTATAGAATTTAATGTCTGTTATTCCTTTCCCCATTCAGGCGGATACACAGGTCTCTGTCTTTCAGAGGGAGAAAGAAAGGGAGGCCATCAGAGCGCCTAAACATCGGTTTCTCATTAGTTTGCTGAAATCTCTCAGCTTTTTTTCTGCAAAATCGCTGTGTGTGTCCGCTGTGTGTGACATAAAAAAACACTTTATGTCATTCCTGACATTGGGTGGCGGGCGATTTTGGACAGTGGAATTTACTTGGAACATTGCGGGAACTTTTCCTCTGGAGTTTTCAAATGCCCCAGCAGACGACAGTTCACGTAAGCGTCTACCCAATTCATCAACAGAAATGTTACTAATGTTGGTTATAGTTATTCGAATCATTTGTGCAGTCTCGTTGTGCATGTTATTCAAAAATGTGTTCACAAATAGTAAATAATTTTCATCAACAGGGTAGGATTTATTTTTTATAGGTTCCGAGACAGGAGAAGTTTGAATGCTCTCATATCTGGGAGGAAGGGGCGCTCTGACTTCAGCAGGATGTGAAATAACTTTCTCCTCCTCAGGCTGTTCAGCTTGAGGGGGAGAAAGATTTTTGTTGTTATCCACTTTTGGACCACGATTCCAATAAGATTGCATCTTATTGCACCAGATCTTATAGGTACGTTTCATATACGAATAATCCCAATCGGGATCGCCCCAATTTCCAAAAATCATGTATTTTGCTTCACGCATATATGTGTCTTTAAATGAGCCGTCACGAGGAAACGCATCTAATTGTGTTTTGCCAGTTGACCAGCCAGCTAAATTTGACACATATGGCTCCGTAAAAAATGCTTGATTATTTCTAATCATAAAATCTTTCGGAGATTCATTTTCTAACGGTGGACTAATTTTATTCCCCATTGTACACACACAAAAATTTCTCCTTCATGCAACTTAAATAAATTGCAATATAGCCAAATGGAACTGTAGGGTATGGACCAATCAGACACTAATTATTCATTATATACAAAGGTTTATGAAACTCCAAAACTAACAGCCCAAATGAACGAACACAAGGGGCAGAAACAGTGTCATGTTACAGGGCATGATGAGGAGATTTTACGACCTCCGAGGAACGTGGCCACATGCACAAGAGAGAGACTATGAAACAGAAACCCTCTTTAAAACAGACTTTGCTGCATTAATCATAGACTAACTGATCTATAAATGAACATGCATAAAACTGTGAAAGAAACAGTGTAAATGGTTTACTGTCTCGTGTACTATTAGGTATATATTATGGTATGTATCCTGGTATACAACCAACTAACGATCAATGTAACCTCACCTGTATCATGCCTCTTACCTAATTAATCCTCATTTAATGACTCACACTTTGATGTTCATCACCTTCTTCTAGAATGCAGTGTGGATGTGTTATAGCTATCTGAGCATTAATGAAGGTATAACCACGCTAGGGACAAAGACCCGTAAATCAACTAAGAGCCACTTTCCCTCTCAGACATGTCACCTTTCTGATTGGTCGAGTTCAACCCTTAGGGGAGGATCTTTTCCAGGCTTTATTAGAGACAGCCCACATGTGACCTCACTCTCTTAGTTCTTTCATCCAGCCGCAACACTGCTCTGGTGATCCTGGGGAACCCCCTCCCCCTCCACAGGGGCCCCAGGGCCCAGCAGGCCTCGATCCTACCAGATATGGGCTCAGGCAGGAGAGAGAAGACTCTCACAAAGAACCAAGGACAATCTCAGGAGTTTTGGAACAAAGACTCCAACCAACAACGACTCCAATCACTCACTCTTCCGACTTCCTCACTTCTCCTGAGTGCTCAGCGTGGCCTCAACAGGGCCCCAGGCCCTGACCAAACCTGCGTTCCTGGAGAAAGAGAACTCTCAACCAACTTCCAGTTCACACTGCACTTCACTAGTCCCTTTCTCCGGTTGCCAATTTAATCCTATCACTAACCTATTTCTGTAATTCTGTATATATGTGTTTTTAATTTATTCATGTTTATGATTTAGTTAATAAAACTTATGCACTTTATGTATTTGGTTCTGATTTGCTTGCAATACGAAGTCCCTTTATGGTTTCGGTTCTTGCTACATGCTCAAAACGCTGTACATATTAAGAAATAATTATTCTTCTGTGTCCAGGGAAGATACCCTTTTCTTAGAATTAATGAATAATCAAAAGAGTTCGTTGGATGAACTGATTAATTGATTGCAATATTAATTTAGCCATGTCAAGTTAATCCAATTAACTGACCCAAATATTCATAATTAATCATAACAAGTTATTATTGATTATTAATATTTCATATAGCTAGGTTCCTTACAGAACTCAAAGAAAAGTATACAATTTCAAATTAATTGTGTTAGTAAATTGGCAAATAGAGAGAGAAATAAGAGAGAAGAAAAGAAAAGAGAAAGTGAAGAGAAAAAAAATAGTGATTTATTTATTCATAGCCCTAGACCAAAGGGAAATTAAAATAGACTTTGCAAAAGAAAACAAATTATCTGTGTAGCAAATCTATTTTTTTCTTGCAAAAAACGGAGGAAAGTGATCAATTTTCCTTACGTTCTTCCCGCATTTATCGAAAACAGGAGGATAACCGGTCCCGTATCGTTTTAAACAAAGACAAATAACATCAAAAGAGGGAGCTCAAATCTCTTTTGCTTGTTCTTCTCACATTTTTTATTAAAAATACGAGGCTACCGTCCTGTATCGTTTTATACAAGGACAAACAACAAAAAAGAGAGAGAGATCAGTTCCCTTTTTTCTGCTCTTCCCGCATTAATTAAAACACGAGGCTGATTTCACCAAATATGGTAAAAATCACGGCACTACAAATACTTTTTCTCAGCAGACAGTAAGAATCAACTTTCTCTTTTGTAAAAAAAAAAAAAATTCTTACCTGTCTGGAGAAATCCCTGACGACGCCCCCAAGTGTTAGAATCGAAATGAAATGGTCCAAACGAGAAGTGCCAAAATTCTTGTTTTTTTATTATGAATAAACAATTCACAACCCCAGGCCGGAGGGAGACAAAACGCTCAGCTCATAATGTCTATATTATACATTAAATAGGCAAAGTATTACAGGGAGGAGTATAAGTCTAACCAATAGAACCAAACATTACATCATTGGCATATCATATAGACTTTATATAACAACTTCTTTATATGGGCAGTATCCGCTAGAATCTCCTTGCAAGCCTGGAGCTCAGAGGAAGCTCTTCAATGTATAACATAGAAACACAAAGAAAGAAAAGGAAGAGAAAGGAGAAGGGGGCTCCCTTCCTCATTAATGAATACCAGATGTTTAACTTTACATACATAGAAAAGAATGTGCAAACGTGTCAGTTTTAGGCTGAACAAAGAATCCTTCTTATGTTATAGATTTATGCTGAGGGAGAAAATATATTTCTAACAGGGTGTGAAGATTTTCATAGTGAAAACAAGGGTTGTGTACCGAAACCTGGTACCAATATGGAACCGGTACCTAATGGCTCGTTTCCACGGAGCGGTACGTTACGGTACGGTACAGTACAGTACGATTTGGGATGGTAAACCCTGATCTGGCTTGCATTTCCACCGCCAACAGTACCCTTACTCGATAGGCGTTGTAGTGTTACAAATTTATTAAAATGTTTTAATTTAGGTTCAACAGTATTTTATCTGAGAAAGTTACCATTTTGAGGCATATGACATTAACCGTTTTGTTGCTTCTCATCTGATGTCACAGACCTGCCTGTTCCTGTCTGTCCTGCTCTCTCTATTGTAAGTTAAATTGATCAGAGCACTGAGACTATCACCTTTTGTCTTTATGCACTGCCTGGCCATTAAGCTCTATGATAATGTGAAGGTATCGGTGAAGAGTCAGGCTGATTGGATTAGGATATTTACATTACACTGTTATGCTGATTGGATTAGGATGGGTAACACTCTCAGTCTAGGGCAAGTTCCTAAACTTGTATGCCTCATTTACATGCTTTTGTTTCAGAGTGTCTCCACCTTTATGTAATTCCTCCCCCTGAAAGGGTATATGATCTAAAATGTATAGAGCCTTAGTTAGACTTGGGTAAGATTTTGGACGAAGCAGACTACAGCAAATAAACAATCCTGCTTAAAAGATAAGCCAAGTTTCCTGGTCTTCGCTTCTGAGTTTTTCTACACTTAAGAAGAACAAGGTTTACAACAGTATCCTCTCCCCAAATTTGTCACTAATAAAACTCAATAAAAAATATTTAAAGAAAAGACTTATATTTACCTTTTAATAGTTTGTTTACATCTACCTTGTAAATATATATTTTTATTAAAAATGTTACAATTACAACAACAATTCAAGTGCAATCTTTCTTTGTAAAAACTAAAGTATACATTTTATCATACATATTTCAAAGTTAAGGATTCATTACTTTGGATATAGCCTAGGCTACATTGGAACAAACACATAATAACATATTATTTGATTACTTTATTTTTGACAAAACATACTATAGGCTATTTAACATATGAGCAAAATTGGCAAACAAAAGCTTATTTTAGATAGCAAATATTTTACAGTAAAAATGTATAATCTATCCAAAACTAGTCAACGAAATGTTGTCTTTCATATGTCTGTAACATAGGTCTTTCGTTTATATAAGAAATATAAATGTTAATTTGCAGTTTAATACGTTGCTTTTACAAATACATTTAATTTCAACATATTTCAGTCGATTTTTACTCATCTCAGTATAGCAATATAGTTTGCTAAAAGCGGATCATTCATTCACACACAGAAACGCGATTCAAATTTAAACTGTCTTTTTGCGAGTTGTGGTAAACAGCGCATCTCTGCCGTTCATTTATTCACACACAGAAACGCGATTCACTTGAGAATGAAAAAAAACTACAGTATTCCTCAGTATTATCGTACAGTATTATCATACATATTTTAAAGTTAAGGATTCATTAGTTTTTATATAGCTTACATTGGAACAAACACTATAATAACAACTTAGTTGATGAGTTTATTTTTGACAGAACATAGCCTACTATATATTTAAAATATTTGCAGAAACTGGATGACAAAAGCTTATTTCATATTTTAGAATAAAAACTTAATAATCTATCCAAAACTACAAAATGTTATCTATGGGATCAAATTACCGCCAAATGTATTGCGGCCACGGATCAAAATATAATAAGCGTGAATCAAAAAATAACAAGCATGAAAATTTTTTTTTTAAATACATTAAAAAATATTTTTTTACAAAACTTAAACTTGTTTTCATGCTTTCTTTAAAATGATGTTATCCTTGGTTTTATTACTCTGTACTTTGCGCTCTCTTTCATTTTCTGCTCATAATTTATTTTTTTGTACGCTTGTGCTGTTTTCCTCTTCGCTCATCTTTCCATCTTCTGCGCTTGCTCTTCCAAATGTTGCAGTTCGAGTTTCATGTAAATTAGGGCGGGCTTAAGCGTCACCATTGGTCCACTGTTTCTCGATTGACAGCTCCTCCTCTAGCCAATCAAACGAAGAGGGGAGTTGACGTCACTCCAATGCGACTCGCGCTACTGTACTGATGTTCTCTCGTAGCTACAGGTGAAGATAACCATCAGCTCAGCTGGCAAAAATCTTTCCGTGGCAGGACACCGTTAAACTGTATGTGTGCCTGCAACTCGACCTGTTACGTCTACCTGCCGATCCGTTATCGTTAAATTCGTCACTTTAACGACGACGACCTGTTGTGTCGTTAGTTGACAGTTGTGCCTGTCTGACGATCCATCATATTAACCTTTAAAGATGAATTGAACTGAAAAAAATCAACGTTGATAACATGTTGTTTATGACAATTAAAAGTAATTTACATTAAAAATTGTAACTAAAAATATCAATATAGCTTTTTTTTTGAAGCAGCACAAAAATTGCGTTTGTTACGCTGGCAATTCCGATGACGTCACTGGCATGGTAGGACCCGCGAAGGTATATATGCAACAGCTGCAAGTCCTATATACACACACGAAAATGAGTAATTTTAATGGCATGAGTTACGCATTTGAACATGTGAGGGACATGCCAGTTGTATCTGACTACCACCACATGGAGGACGACCAGTTTCAGGCTCCACATACAGTACAGCATCGTTTGGCGGGAAGTGTGTGGGCGCGGGCGCTGCCGGAGCATGGACACTGCACCGGAGTCGATCTGTTGAAGAGAGTAAAACTCAGCGTGGGTTAAAGAAGAAGAAGACAGGGTCGGCTGAATTGGGACTCGCACTTTATTTAGAAATAAAAAATAAAGAAAACAAAAGGTATCCTACAGCAATATATATACACAATCTCTCCACTCAGTCCGTTTGCCAGTGCGTGCTGTGGGTCGCGTGCGAGTCCCAGCTCTCTCTCCTCGCTCTCTCATTCCCGGCAGCTTATATGCGGTCTCCACGCCAATCACTGCAATCAGACACAGGTGTTCATCATCTGCACTTGACCTACTTACTCACCGCACAGCTCGCTGACTCGTCTCTCGCTACAGACTTCGCAAAACCACGCCCCCCTCGCCACATACCCCCACCGCCCCGACTCAGGCCGGGGAGCCGTCCGGCCTGTAGCCTCCCCCCCCCCCCCCCCTCCTGGAGAGGAAGTCAGCCACAGCCATCTGTGCACCCGGCCTGTGGACCACCTGGAATTTAAAAGGCTGTAAAGCTAGATACCAACGGGTGATCCGCGCGTTGGTATCCTTCATGCGGTGGTGCCACTGCAGGGGAGCGTCTTAGGTCTCGGACAGGTCGCAACCGCTGCCGTCTTATCAATTTGGGGACGCACCTGTCCGTGACCCAAGTGGAAGCCCAGATACCTTACTTCCACACGCCCAATCGCACACTTCTTTGGGTTGGCCGTGAGCCCAGCCCTTCCCAGCGTCTTCAGGACTGCCCGCAAATGCTGCATATGACGCTGCCAATCGTTACTATAGATGATAATATCATCCAAGTAGGCAGCGGCATATGCAGCATGCGGCCGGAGAATTTTGTCCGTCAGACGCTGAAAAGTCGCCGGAGCCCCGAACAAGCCGAAAGGAAGGGTGACAAATTGGTGTAATCCAAACGGCGTTGTGAAAGCTGACTTTTCTTTGGACATGGGAGACAAGGGGATCTGCCAATAACCCTTTGTTAAGTCCAGTGTCGAATAAAAATGAGCAGTACCCAGCCGATCAAGCAATTCGTCAACCCTCAGCATTGGATAAGCATCAAATTTAGACACCGCGTTCACCTTTCTATAGTCCACACAGAAACGGATCGAGCCGTCGGTTTTAGGAACTAAAACTATCGGGCTCGCCCAGTCACTGCTGGACTCTTCTATTACCCCCATATCCAGCATAGCCTCTAATTCGTTCTGAACTATCTTTTTTTTGTGTTCAGGTAAACGATACGGGCGGCAGCGCACCACCACCCCCGGATCCGTCTCAATGTGGTGCTGAATGAGGTCCGTTCGACCAGGCAGGGGAGAGAACACATCAGCAAATTCAGCTTGTAAATTTTTAATGTCAGTGAGCTGGGAGGGTGAGAGGTGATCTCCGCCAAGAGCCAGCGCGAGAGATTGTGGTTTTGTGTTCGCTTCTGGCCCGAGATCCTCCTCTCCGCTCACTACCGTCGCCAGCATCACTGACTCCGCCTCAACCCACTTTTTGAGGAGGTTGAGGTGATAAATTTGATGTGCCCCGCCCCTATCTGTTCGAACTACCTCATAGTTGAGATCGTTAACCCGCCGTGTGACCTCAAAAGGTCCTTGCCACTTTGCGAGTAATTTCGAGCTAGAAGTAGGGAGTAATACAAGCACCTTATCTCCCGGTGCTAATTGACGAAGTCTAGCCCCCCTGTTGTACAGCTGACTCTGTCTGTCCTGGGCCTGTAACAAATTCTCCATTGATAGCCGCCCCAAAGTTTGGAGTTTTGTTCTCAGGTCCAAGACATACTGAATTTCGTTCTTACTCTCTAAGAACGTCCAACACCCCGCGGGGCTGACGCCCATAGAGAAGCTCGAAGGGGGAAAACACCGTGGAGGCTTGGGGAACCTCGCGTACAACGAACAAGAGGGGTTCTAGCCACTCATCCCAATTTTTGGCGTCTTCGTGAACGAACTTTCGAATCATGGACTTCAAAGTGCGATTAAACCGTTCCACTAATCCGTCTGTCTGTGGGTGGTAGACGCTAGTGCGAATCGATTTAATGCCCAATAATTCATAAAGTTTGCGAATAGTTCGTGACATAAACGCCGTGCCCTGATCAGTGAGAATCTCCTTGAGGATTCCCACCCGGGAGATAATGAAAAGAGCGCGCTCGCAACACTTTTGGCAGAAATGTTACGGAGCGGGACTGCTTCAGGATACCGCGTTGCGTAATCCACCAGGACTAACGCAAAGCGGTGTCCACGTGCTGACCGTTCCAATGGCCCGATGAGGTCCATACCAATTCGTTCGAAGGGGACCTGCATTAGCGGAAGGGGGCACAATGGTGCTTTTGGATTGGCCGGTGGATTCACCAACTGACATTCACTGCAAGACGCGCACCACTTGCGCACATTCTCGTGAATGCCCGGCCAGAAGAACCGGGCCATGAGACGGTTTAGTGTCGCCGTTTGACCTAAATGCCCAGCCATTGGATTACAGTGAGCCGCCTGAAAAAGCATTTCCCGGCGGCTTTTAGGAACTAACAACTGCGTTGTATCCTCTTTTGACTGGGTGTCCTGGGTCACCCGATACAACTTATCTTTTAAAATAGCAAAATAGGGATAAGAGAGCGGTTGGTCTAGGTGGAGTACCTGGCCGTCGATAGAACGGACCTGATTAAAGGAATGTTTTAACGTCTCGTCCTGGGACTGCTCCAGGGGAAAATCATCGCGCTCTGTGAGGATAGTTCTCTCCAGAGTACTCCGTTCCCCTGCAGCAGGCACCAGAGGTCCCGGCTCAGCATCTCCCACCTGAACAACCGCTGTCTTTCCCTTGCTTTTCTTTTCCCAAGAGGCATCCGTACATAAAGACCCCAATATTTTACTAAAAGCAGGCCAATTCGTTCCCAGAATTAGCGGATCCCGGAGGTGCGGGTTAACTGCTACCTCTACGCTATGCTTTTGTCCCCTAAATTGAATTACCACAGGCATTATAGGATAACTTACCACCACCCCGTGCACACACCGCACCTTAACCATGCGGCTGTTATCCAATGCCCCAGGTTGAATCAGGCTTTGATGAATGGAGGTTTGGTTGCAGCCTGAATCCACCAAAGCCTGATAAGTACCCCCCTTGATACTCACTGGTATCTGGTACAGGCCAGCTTGATCGGGGGCAGCCTGTGGCGCGTCGGGAACCCGGATCAGTGTCCCCACCTCCATCACCGGACACCGGTCGATAAAGTGTCCCGGGTCCCCGCAGCGCCAACAGGCCGGCCCAGGCCTCCTCGCCGCCCCAGTGGCGGGAAGCGGGTCAAGGGATTGGCGTGGAGAGCGTAGGGTGGGGCCCTGAATGCGGGGACAGGCTCCGCCGGAGCCCCCGTTTTCCACCTCGGCGCCGGCCGGGGCATCAGCCCCCCACGAGACCTGGGAAGGGGAACAGGTTTGGGGAGAGAAGGGGACGAGAGAGAGAGAGAGGGAGAGAGAGAGGCAGATGGAAGGGGTTCGCCGACCCCTGGGCACGCCACCATGTGATCCTCCGCCAGGTGGATGGCCTGGTCCAGCGACGTCGGGCGGTGGCACTGGACCCACTGTGCGGTCTTCTTGGGCAGTTTGGAGATGAATTGTTCCAGTACCACCTTGTTGATAACGTCCTCGACGTCGCGTCCGTCGGCCATCAGCCATCTGTGGCAGGAGTCCCGGAGCTGTTGCGCCATGACGAAGGGTCGGCCGGACTCTTCCAGGCTCAGGGATCTGAACCGCTGGCGATGTTGTTCTGGGGTCCGGCCGACCCGCTGAAGAATGGCGCGCCTCAGGTCTTCATAGACCAGGAGATTCTGGACTGGCAGTTGGTGGGCGGCTATCTGCGACTCTCCCGATAGCAGTGGGATGAGTCGCATGGGCCAGTCCGCTCGGGGCCATCCCCGGGCCTCGGCCGACCTCTCAAAAAGTACCAGGAATGCCTCCGGATCATCCTGGGGTCCCATCTTATTGAGAGGCAGGGGCGGGGCCGAGGCCGTAGCTGGATCGGGGACGGCCCGAATCTCCCGGTCGAGCCAGCTCCGGAACAGCTCGCGGTCTTCTTGCTGGCCTTGGAGAAGCATCTGGAACCGGTGGTCTTGCTCCTCCTTTACGGCCAGCAGGGCGTGGTGTTGTTCCCTGTGAAGACCCGCGAGCGTTTGGATGAGGTCCGCAAATGGCGTTCCTGGCGGGGGCTGCATGGCGGCGGCAGTCTTCTTCTTCCCGGGTTTCGGCACCAGTGTAGTAAAATTCAGCGTGGGTTAAGGAAGAAGAATACAGGGTCGGCTGAATTGGGACTCGCACTTTATTTAGAAATAAAAAATAAAGAAAACAAAAGGTGCGCTCGTGCGCCTTCACCGTAGTGAAACACTACAGCAATATATATACACTCTTTCCACTCAGTCCGTTTGCCAGTGTGTACTGCGGGTCGCGTGCGAGTCCCAGCTCTCTCTCCTCGCTCTCTCATTCCCGGCAGCTTATATGCGGTCTCCACGCCAATCACTGCAATCAGACGCAGGTGTTCATCATCTGCACTTGACCTACTTACTCACCGCACAGCTCGCTGACTCGTCTCTCGCTACAGACTTCGCAAAACCACGCCCCCCTCGCCACAGAGGTCAACCTGGAACATTTATTGATCGGCGAAAATGCATCACCATGCACCGTTCATTTCGGATGCTGTGCGGTGAGAGAGACATGTTGGAGGAGGCTAAGCTATCTCTAAGGGATGTCCGAGCTGAGACGCTGGAGCGCCCCATAAGTAGCTGGTATGTAACAGTGTATTTTACGAATTGGCGACTGGGCTAGGCTAGGCTAACTTATATCCTTTTCTCAGACTGTTAAGCTTAACAGTGTACCGGCAGTTCACTCTTTGGGCGAGGGGGCATTTGGGAAGGATGAATAAGATTCCGTTCCCATCCTGTGCAGTGAACTAACGTTAACGTTACATCTTTTCCCCTCAGCTGAACATCAAGGATTCTAGTATGCGTTGGACTTGTAGCTAAATAAAACATTTGATGTCAGACGCTTCATGTACTCATTGATGTTTTCAACACATCTGTCTCTCGTACCTAAGATTAAACACTAGAAATCACGACTAGAATAATTTTGTTGACAAGGCATGGGGTAGAGAGAAGCTAGCTCTGCTAGTATTGGTCGGCAACGGAGTATCCTACGATTCCAGTGACGTAGTCGAATGTTGAGATCCAACATGGCGCGCCCGTGTAACAACAACAACATTTTCAAAGTACCATTTTGTCCCTTTCAACAAATTCTGCCATTTAAATAATTGTACCAATGAGAATAAATAAAATACATCTGTTATATCACATTTTTTCAAATTTCAGTTCAGTTCATCTTTAAAGCCCTGGCCTTACTTCTGGACCTTGCACTGTGAGCGTCGATCACCTGCGAGCCACACAACAGTGTTTCATTAAAGAATTCCTGATTTGAACGAGAAGTTTGAATGAATGACTCACTTATAAAGACAGTAACTTGCCACCACCTACTGGCCGTTTTACTTTCATATTTAATCTATGACATGGAAGGGCAATGACGGTCCTCCTGGATGCAGAGTTTAGCTCCTCCAACCCTAATCAAACACGCCTGAACCAGCTAATCATCATCTTTAGGATTATTAATACTGCTAGCTAGGTTTTTATCGGAGTTGATGCTAAATTCTGCAGGACAGTGGCACTCCAGAAACGTTACCTATCCCTGATCTTTTCAATAATTTTCATGTTGCTGTATTAAAAATTTAAGCTATATTTAAAACATTAATCCTAAAGTAATATGCAATTATGTAGCTATGCAAATGAACACAATAATTATAATAAATCACTGCATATCAAATCCACCTGGTTTCTGTAATCTCCTCTGTACACTATCATTTTCATTAATCTTTAGTCAAATGGTACATCTATCTAGTCTAGAATTAATTTACCATGCTACCTAGGCTATATGATCGCTTAACAACAACAATTAAGAAAATATTTCAGGATGCCGTATTTAACTGTAACGGATCACCAGGTAGGCTGTGCGTTTTTTTTCCTTTTACAAAGGCTACAGGTTTATTTTAAATTTTAGTTGTTGTTGTTCTTTGTTTTACATACTCTGAACTGTACCACAAATGCCTTTGTATTCGTCTTGTACTTTTTGCACTGTATGCCTTGTCTGTAATGGAACTAAATAATATAAAGGCTGTGTGTAGCATTGAAAGGTCAAAGTCCTAAATTCTTCAGACGGGCAAAATGGTCGTTTTTAACTTAATTTTAGCAAAGAAATGTAGTGTTTCAAAACTGCATGATGTTTTAGAGCTGCTTTAGCATAATCATGAGCCATTGTTTAACACCAATTACCAGTGTGCGCATTAAAATGTAGGCTACCTCAAAAAGGAGGAATTTAATTATTTGTATATGTCCAGAGTTCAGATAGCTTTACTGCTTAAAAGTCCTTGTAAAGTTTAAAATAAACTTTTTGTGAAAAATATTTTTTAATGTGTTTAAAGTTTTTATTCATGCTTGTTATTTTTTGAATCACGCTTATTATATTTTGATCCGTGGCCGCAATACATTTGGCGGGAATTTGATCCCATTTTTGATTCACGCTTATTATATTTTGATCCGTGGCCGCAATATATTTGGCGGGAATTTGATCCCATAGTTATCTTTTATATTTCATCTCTAACATAGTAGGCTAAACATAAACAACAGTGCCCATCTGTGCCGTTAATTCATTCACTCACAGAAACGTGATTCAAATTTAAAGTCTTTTTGCATTTACAGACATTAGAACAAAGCACAAGAATAAAAAACTTAGGGTAGCTACTCACAATTCTCGGCTAGATCGGTCGCTCCTCAAAATGAAAATAAACCATTACATGTTCTGAGGTAAATGTCCCAGGATTACTCCTCACAGTCACAGCCTCACAAGACGAAAAGGTACATTAATCTGATGATTAAATTTGTTGTGTTATCGCGTTTATGAGGGACGTTGACACGTTTGCATGTGTCGCTTCAGATCATTTGCGTTTGAATACCGCGCGCTCTCCGTGGGCGTGTCACATTAGCAGACTAATGAGCTGAGAGAACGATAATGAGATCGGCTGACACCCCTCTCTTTTTTATAGATTACATAAACAGAGAATATTTATTTTAGTTTTGAATTAGATATTTTAAAAGTACAAACTTAAATGATTATAAAGATATAATGCTCATGCTTGGGTGAATAGTATTCGCTGAGTTTTGTTTAAGTTTAGAGACGTGCTCCAGAAAAAAGGTTAACCGAGATGGAGAGACAGAAAGCACACCCTGTTTATTTTCTTTATTTTACAAAAGCACAATGTTTTATTTCGATTGTAAGTGGACACATAAAAAATAGACATTCAACAGTTTATTTTTTTATATTTCTTAAGTGTGTTTGACCAAAAATGACAGAGTATTTTAAGTCTATTTTCCTGCTACTGTATGTGAAAAAAATCGAGCAAAACGCGCCGGCGCGTTTGTCGACCCCAGAGGGTTAAAGAAATCTTAAACATCATAGCCACACAAATGGGGTTCAGGCAATGCGTATTGGTTATATTCACTGCATGCATAACGTTAGCCTATTCATAACAAAATTTCATTTAAATTTTAAAAATATTACAATTATTAATATGGTCCAGGCAATATGTGCATTTGTACTAAACAACAAATGTTGCAGTAAACAACATTACAGTGCTCATCTTCACTGTAATAAAATTAAAAATGACAAAACTCAACCCTGTCTCTTTTTGTTAAACTTCAGTTTTATCAATAATAGCCATTATAAAAGTATAAGTAAAAGGTACAAGAAGCTATACAATAAGAAATAAAGCAAACAATTCAGTCAAAAGTCAGCGCTCTAGTCTAACGTTACAACAGTAAAGTTAAATAGCCTAAATATATAAAGTTTTGAAACTTCACTTAGCCCTCAACCATTGGCCAGGGAACAAATGATAGATTCACGAGACCAAAGATCGCCCGTTAGGTCTACACAAGACGAATTATATCTCATATTTAACCACTACAGAGACGTCAGCGGCAAACGTCAGAACGACTAGCCGAGGAAAGGCTGTTCCAGGCGGGGTACATGAGCGCCGAACGCCCTGTGATCGCCTGGAATGGATCTCACAACCTAGATCAAATTTTCATAAATCTTTATAAATAAACCACAGATTTGAGCTTTAAACAACTACATTCTCACCTGAAAAACTCTTAAAACGACATTTTGAGACACAATGACAGTAATATATTTCAACTGTATATTAAAAAATGGTGCTTCTTATGTTGTCATTCCCCTTCTAGCACGTGCAAGTGACTATTCTCTGTCAACCAATCAGCATTCTGCAGTGAGTCTAGCTCCACCCTTTAGGTACCGTACCACTGTGCTAAGTACCCCAACGGAAGGGTACTGAAAAAGTGGTATGGCTTTTGACAGTGGAAACGGAAATAATTGCGTACCATACTGTACTGTACCGTACCGCACCGCTCGGAAACGAGCCATAAGTTACCGACATGTACTCGGACCGAATCAAAACGCAGATTTCGGTGACACTTATGCCTCAGCTGTCGGTTGAAATACTTCCCTCTGGTTCTCCGAAACGGACGTAAGAAGCATCATCACCGCACGTGATCGCTAGTTAACCCTTTAACACGTACGATCGTTCACGCCGGTGTGATTAGACACATAAGTAGACTACCTACTAGCAAACAATACATTTATTGTTTGTAAAATACACAACGATGTCCATGGAAGCAGCAATAACAATCCTTTCAATTATAAATTGAAGACGTGTTTAGATGCATATTGTGTAGGTAATTATAAAATTTACTCTATTCTTCTCACACTTCACTGGCCACTTTCATGTATTTTGGGAGAAGTGGATGAATTGACGCGCTATAGGCCTAAATCTGACAGATGCAATTCTCTGAACTGCGGTGCGTACTAACATGGCGTACATTATGCGTTAGATCAACTAACATGAATCATGACCATTATAAAGGTTTCTTAAGACAAAACACATTCACTTACACGTATTTAAGAATAAAAAATATCAGCCAAGGACTGACTCGCCCGTCACGCAACCAATCACAATCACGTTTTGTTCCGCACCATGTTTAGTGTGAAAATGTAAAGTTGATGTCCCTACAATAACAGACCTACATACATCTAATAAATTAGTCAGGAGTCAGGAGAGGTGTCATATTTGGCCAGAGAAGACAAGAAATGTGTTAATATTTCTGCAAAAGAGAAGCTAGTTTGTAGCACACCAAGAATACACACTACTTTGCTGTTAATTAGAAATGTAACTGCTATTTAGTGTTAAATTATTGTAGTTGGGTTAGGTGGCTTGGGTTTTATTGTGAATTTATTATGAAAATTTGTTGTGTTTTGTATTTAGTACACTTTACATATTTCAGTATACTTTAAAAAATCTATATATTGTTAATTTTTAAGATTATTTTATTTATTTATTTTTCAATAAAAAAGCCGTTCTTTAATGTCATTCACCATCGTTTTGAGGCTCTTTTTTTAAAGTATCGGTTCAGGCACCGTTTAGGCAGCGGTACCGTTTTAAAAGTATTGATTTGGCACCGAAAAAAAAAAGAAACGATAGCCAACTCCAGTGAAAACTATGAATAGTTGTGCGTTCACTGTGTTTTTATCCTTGTTCGACTCCTTTGTGAGTCGAGTCTCCTGTGCGATCTGTGTTTGTTTGATGCTCAGAGCTTCAGTCATTTATGAGGTTGTGCTTTGTGTTAAGACGCTGCTTGAGAATGTTGACAGAAAGACAGTTTATTTGGGTTTGAAACAGAGCCATGATGTCTTGGTTGATTAATTGATTGATTGGTTGGTTGGTTGATCGATTTGATTGGTAACTTGGTTGGGGTTTTTTCTTGATTGATTTATGATTGATTTGATTGGTTGGTTGTTTGTTTTATTGGTTGGTTTTTCTTGGATGATTGGTGGTTTGTTTGTTTTTTCTACTTGGTTGGTTGTTTTTTTCTTGGGTTGATTAGTTAATTGATTTGATTGGTTGGGTAGTTGGTTGTTGTTTTTTATTGGTTGGTTAATTGATTCGATTGGTTGGTTGTTTTGTTATTTTCTTGGTTTCTTGGTTGGTTGGTAGATTTTGATTAGTTGGTTGGGTCTTTTTCTTGGTTGATTGTTTGTTTGGTTGATTGATTGGTTAGTTTTTTTCTTGGGTTTGTTGGTTGGTTGATTGATTTGATTGGTTGGTTGTTGTTTTTTCTTGGTTTATTGGTTGGTTTATTGATTCGATTGGTTGTTGGTTTTTTCTTGGGTTGGTTGATTAATTTGATTGGTTGGTTGGGTTTTTTTCTTGGTTTATTGGTTGAGTAATTGGTTGTTTTGTTCTTGAAAGGAGTGGTTGTTTGGTTTTTGTTGTTTTTCTTGGGTTGGTTGGTTGATTTGGTTGGTTCTTTGTTTTTTTTCTCGGTTTATTGATCGGTTGATTGATTCGATTGGTTTTTTGGTTGATTGGTTGGTTTTTCTTGGATGATTGGTGGTTTGTTTGTTTTTTCTACTTGGTTGGTTGTTTTTTTCTTGGGTTGATTAGTTAATTGATTTGATTGGTTGGGTAGTTGGTTGTTTTTTTATTGGTTGGTTAATTGATTCGATTGGTTGGTTGTGTTGTTATTTTCTTGGTTTATTGGTTGGTTGGTAGATTTTGATTAGTTGGTTGGGTTTTTTTCTTGGTTGATTGTTTGTTTGGTTGATTGATTCGTTAGTTTTTTTCTTGGGTTTGTTGGTTGGTTGATTGATTTGATTGGTTGGTTGTTGTTTTTTCTTGGTTTATTGGTTGGTTTATTGATTCGATTGGTTGTTGGTTTTTTCTTGGGTTGGTTGATTAATTTGATTGGTTGGTTGGGTTTTTTTCTTGGTTTATTGGTTGATTGATTGGTTGTTTTGTTCTTGAAAGTAGTGGTTGTTTGGTTGTTGTTGTTTTTATTGGGTTGGTTGGTTGATTTGGTTGGTTGGTTGTTGTTTTTTTGTCAGTTTATTGATCGGTTGATTGATTTGATTGTTTTTTTTTGGTTGATTGGTTGTATTGTTCTTGGATGATTGGTTGTTTTTTTTGGATGATTGGTTAGTTTTCTACTTGGTTTGATTGATTGATGGATTGTTTTTATTGGTTGGTTTAGTTGATTGGTTGATTAGTTGGTTGGTTATTTTCTTGGTTTGGTTTATTAGTTGGTTGGTTGTTTTCTTGGTTGGTGGGTGGTTGGTTGATTGGTTGTTGTCTTTAATGGTTGGTTGGTTGGTTGATTGGTCGTTTTTTTACCTGGTTGGTGTTTTTCTTGGTTGTTTGGTTTATTAGTTGGTTTCTTCGTTGGTTGGTTGTTTGTTTGGTTATTTTCTTGGTTTTTGGTTGGTTGTTTCCTTGGTAGTTTGATTGATTGGTTGGTTTTGTTGGTCGTTAGGTTGGTTGTTTGGTTGATATTTTAAATTGGTTGTTTGGTTGATTGGTTGTATTGTTCTTGGATGATTGGTTGTATTGTTCTTGGATGATTGGTTAGTTTTCTACTTGGTTTGATTGATTGATGGATTGTTTTTATTGGTTGGTTTAGTTGATTGGTTGATTAGTTGGTTGGTTATTTTCTTGGTTTGGTTTATTAGTTGGTTGGTTGTTTTCTTGGTTGGTGGGTGGTTGGTTGATTGGTTGTTGTCTTTATTGGTTTGTTGGTTGATTGGTCGTTTTTTTACTTGGTTGGTGGTTTTCTTGGTTGTTTGGTTTATTAGTTGGTTTCTTGGTTGGTTGTTTGTTTGGTTATTTTCTTGGTTTTTGGTTGATGTTTCCTTGGTAGTTTGATTGATTGGTTGGTTTTGTTGGTCGTTAGGTTGGTTGTTTGGTTGATATTTTAAATTGGTTGTTTGGTCTGATTGATTGGTGTAGTTGATTGGTTGGCTGTTGTTTTTTTAGTTTATTGGTTGGTTGGTAGTTTGGCTGCTTGGTTCCAGACAGTCATCACTGTACTACAGGACATTGTGACAAACGTTACAATAAACACATAATACGCTATATATACAGATGGTTTACATGTAAATATATGAATATCTTAATTAGAGCGATGTCATGTCCTTTCAGGTGGACCATGTGGTGAACGGACACGCCGCTTCGAGGCAGCTGAAAGAGCAGGCGGAGAAGAGGTGAGCATCAGTCGCTCTGATGCGTTTCTGTTCTCACTCAGTCTGATCGCTGAGCTTTTCTCTGCAGTGGGAAACACGTTTACTCCTGCCTGAACCTCCATCTGGAGCACATGTCTGGAGACGCAGCACAGCTGGAGCAGCTGACGGCCGGCCTGCACATCTGGCCTGATTTCCACGGCAACCGCTCTCCTCTGGCCGACCAGACGTCACGGGGATCGGTGAGGAACGCTGTGCTTGTTACAGTGCTGATGAAAAAATATAATATAATATAATATAAAAACATAAGATTTAAATTTATATTTACATTTTACTATTTATTCATTATGTTCCAGTTTTCATTGTACTGCCTTTAATTTAATTTATTTTTGTATTATTTATTAATAAAACTGATAACTGGACGTACATTTTCTGCAGAATATGTGAGTGGTGCTTACTGCGGCAAAATTTGGCACCAGGCAGTTGTTCGGATGTTGTGGGTGGTTGCTAGGGTTGTTGGTGCTGCTAGAATGAGAATATTGAGAATGAACTCCAAATTAACATTTATAGTAATGACAATCTTTTTTTTTTATTATATTTTTGGGCTTTTTTCCTTTATTTCAGAGGACAGAAATGTGGATTTAACAGGGACATTTGCTTAATGTCATGAAAATAATGTTAATAGCCCTATAAAGTACTTTTTTCTTTACGTTCTAGAAAGAAAGATTTTCTTTACGTTTAATATAATTTCTTATTTTAATTATTTTATATGACATCACAACCCTCTTCCTGTGCAAGAACGCGCTGTTCGTACAGACACACGCCAACACCACGGGTCAATGCTCACTCACACACACACGCTCATATATCTGACATGGTAGAGACCTGCGCGGGACGGATTTTATCCCGTTTCCTATAAAAATATATGTTGTTTTCTCCCGCTGCCGCCCGCAACAATCAAGTTTCGTCCCGCTCCCGCCCGCAAAATCCCGCGGGTAAACGTATAAGTACTTTTTTTTTAAAATACATTGCATATTCTGCCTGCTACTCTGTGATTTTTTCACTTGCTCCCCTGTTGAATATAAAAAAGAAAAAAAAAGAAACGGAAAATAAACAAATGTTTTGTTTTATTTGCGCTTAATTCAATGGATGAACTTGAACAAGGAACTTAGAACAAATAAATACAGTAAAAAAAGTAAGAAATGTACATAAATAAAAATATACAATAATGATTATAGTATAGCCTTATAAATTATATAATAATAATAAACCTGGATTTCTTTCATGTTCAAAAGTAGCCTATATATAGGGCCTAATACTGCTTAAGAATGCCGCCTTTGCTTTTAGCACTTCCTTCAAACATTAAACAAAAACTATCCTTATTCCTCTATAACAAAATATACCAATTTTAAATATTTAGCTAAATAAAAAAAAAACTGAATTAACTAAAACAATTTAAAAAAAACTGTATGACTACTTAATGTGCCCATGCAGGAATAGCATGTCGTTCACTGATGAGGAGTTCAGATTAATCCGTCTCTGCTCCAGTATGCGACCGCAAATACTGAAAGCCCTCTCCGATGGTGCGCTGGAAGTTGGAATGCAAAGTACATGGCGTGTGTCATGCGGTGCAGACATTTTGCCTCTGTGTGGTAGGCTTGGCTGTTCTGCGCCTATGAACCACGCGAGAGTTAGCTTCCGACCATGTGCCTGTAAATCGTTTTTATTTTAGTTATCCTTGTTGGTTGTGCATTAGATAAATAATGGTTTATTTGTTTCTAGTTATTTTATTTTGTTCTATATTTCCCACAAATAATTTTATTTTCCCGCAACCCGCACACAATAATATCTTGCCGCCCGCACCCGCATTCACCCATCAAATATTGTCCCGCGCCGCACACGGTTGCGCTGGGTCCCGGGGTAGTCTCGCAGAAGTGCAGGTCTCTACACTCAGGTATCTGACATGACATGACCAACACCACGGGTCAGTGCTCTGAGGGATGTGTGTGTGTGTTTCAGGGCTGCCGGTGGTCCTGTCGGCCGAACCAGAGGCCGTTCTGTTGGGAGCTGCTGTGATTGGAGCCTGTGCTTCATCTGACTGTGGCTCCATACAGGTACAAAACACACACACACACACTCAGCCGCTGTGATCGGAGCCTGTGCTTCATCTGACTGTGGCTCCATACAGGTACAAAACACACACACACACACACACTCTCACACACACACACACACACACACACACACACACACACACACACACACACACACACACACACACACGCACACACACACACACACACACACTCAGCCGCTGTGATCGGAGCCTGTGCTTCATCTGACTGTGGCTCCATACAGGTACAAAACACACACACACACACACACACACACACACACACACACACACACACACACACACACACACACACACACACACACACACACACACACACACACACACACACACACACACACACACACTCAGCCGCTGTGATCGGAGCCTGTGCTTCATCTGACTGTGGCTCCATACAGGTACAAAACACACACACACACACACACACACACACACACTCAGCCGCTGTGATCGGAGCCTGTGCTTCATCTGACTGTGGCTCCATACAGGTAAAAAACACACACACACACACACTCAGCCGCTGTGATCGGAGCCTGTGCTTCATCTGACTGTGGTTCCATACAGGTACAAAACACACACACACACACACACACTCAGCCGCTGTGATCGGAGCCTGTGCTTCATCTGACTGTGGCTCCATACAGGTACAAAACACACACACACACACACACACACACACTCAGCCGCTGTGATCGGAGCCTGTGCTTCATCTGACTGTGGCTCCATACAGGTACAAAACACACACACACACACACACACACACACACACACACACACACTCAGCCGCTGTGATCGGAGCCTGTGCTTCATCTGACTGTGGCTCCATACAGGTACAAAACACACACACACACACACACACACACACACACACACACACACACACACACACACACACACTCAGCCGCTGTGATCGGAGCCTGTGCTTCATCTGACTGTGGTTCCATACAGGTACAAAACACACACACACACACACTCAGCCGCTGTGATCGGAGCCTGTGCTTCATCTGACTGTGGCTCCATACAGGTACAAAACACACACACACACACACACACACACACACACACACACACACACACACACACACACACACACACACACACACACTCAGCCGCTGTGATCGGAGCCTTTGCTTCATCTGACTGTGGCTCCATACAGGTACAAAACACACACACACACACACACACACACACACACACACACACACACACACACACACACACACTCAGCCGCTGTGATCGGAGCCTGTGCTTCATCTGACTGTGGCTCCATACAGGTTCAACACACACACACACACACACACACACACACTCAGCCGCTGTGATCGGAGCCTGTGCTTCATCTGACTGTGGCTCCATACAGGTACAAAACACACACACACACACACACACACACAGCCGCTGTGATCGGAGCCTGTGCTTCATCTGACTGTGGCTCCATACAGGTACAAAACACACACACACACACACACACACTCAGCCGCTGTGATCGGAGCCTGTGCTTCATCTGACTGTGGCTCCATACAGGTACAAAACAAACACACACACACACACACACACTCAGCCGCTGTGATCGGAGCCTGTGCTTCATCTGACTGTGGCTCCATAAAGGTACAAAACACACACACACACACACACACACGCACTCAGCTGCTGTGATCGGAGCCTGTGCTTCATCTGACTGTGGCTCCATACAGGTACAAAACACACACACACACACACACACACACACACTCAGCCGCTGTGATCGGAGCCTGTGCTTCATCTGACTGTGGCTCCATACAGGTACAAAACACACACACACACACACACACACACACACACTCAGCCGCTGTGATCGGAGCCTGTGCTTCATCTGACTGTGGCTCCATACAGGTACAAAACACACACACACACACACACACACACACACTCAGCCGCTGTGATCGGAGCCTGTGCTTCATCTGACTGTGGCTCCATACAGGTACAAAACACACACACACACACACTCAGCCGCTGTGATCGGAGCCTGTGCTTCATCTGACTGTGGCTCCATACAGGTACAAAACACACACACACACACACACACGCACACACACACACACACACACACTCAGCCGCTGTGATCGGAGCCTGTGCTTCATCTGACTGTGGCTCCATACAGGTACAAAACACACACACACACACACACACACACACACACACACACACACACACACACACACACACACACACACACACACTCAGCCGCTGTGATCGGAGCCTGTGCTTCATCTGACTGTGGCTCCATACAGGTACAAAACACACACACACACACACACACACACACACACTCAGCCGCTGTGATCGGAGCCTGTGCTTCATCTGACTGTGGCTCCATACAGGTAAAAAACACACACACACACACACTCAGCCGCTGTGATCGGAGCCTGTGCTTCATCTGACTGTGGTTCCATACAGGTACAAAACACACACACACACACACACACTCAGCCGCTGTGATCGGAGCCTGTGCTTCATCTGACTGTGGCTCCATACAGGTACAAAACACACACACACACACACACACACACACTCAGCCGCTGTGATCGGAGCCTGTGCTTCATCT
Source organism: Siphateles boraxobius (assembly GCF_051911475.1). Lineage (NCBI taxonomy): Eukaryota > Metazoa > Chordata > Actinopteri > Cypriniformes > Leuciscidae > Siphateles > Siphateles boraxobius. The sequence goes on from NW_027509186.1 coordinate 582,568, forward strand.
GACTGTGGCTCCATACAGGTACAAAACACACACACACACACACACACACACACACACACACACACACACACACACACACACTCAGCCGCTGTGATCGGAGCCTGTGCTTCATCTGACTGTGGCTCCATACAGGTACAAAACACACACACACACACACACACACACACACACACACACACACTCAGCCGCTGTGATCGGAGCCTGTGCTTCATCTGACTGTGGTTCCATACAGGTACAAAACACACACACACACACACTCAGCCGCTGTGATCGGAGCCTGTGCTTCATCTGACTGTGGCTCCATACAGGTACAAAACACACACACACACACACACACACACACACACACACACACACACACACACACACACACACACACACACACACTCAGCCGCTGTGATCGGAGCCTTTGCTTCATCTGACTGTGGCTCCATACAGGTACAAAACACACACACACACACACACACACACACACACACACACACACTCAGCCGCTGTGATCGGAGCCTGTGCTTCATCTGACTGTGGCTCCATACAGGTTCAACACACACACACACACACACACACACACACACTCAGCCGCTGTGATCGGAGCCTGTGCTTCATCTGACTGTGGCTCCATACAGGTACAAAACACACACACACACACACACACACACAGCCGCTGTGATCGGAGCCTGTGCTTCATCTGACTGTGGCTCCATACAGGTACAAAACACACACACACACACACACACACTCAGCCGCTGTGATCGGAGCCTGTGCTTCATCTGACTGTGGCTCCATACAGGTACAAAACAAACACACACACACACACACACACTCAGCCGCTGTGATCGGAGCCTGTGCTTCATCTGACTGTGGCTCCATAAAGGTACAAAACACACACACACACACACACACACGCACTCAGCTGCTGTGATCGGAGCCTGTGCTTCATCTGACTGTGGCTCCATACAGGTACAAAACACACACACACACACACACACACACACACTCAGCCGCTGTGATCGGAGCCTGTGCTTCATCTGACTGTGGCTCCATACAGGTACAAAACACACACACACACACACACACACACACACACTCAGCCGCTGTGATCGGAGCCTGTGCTTCATCTGACTGTGGCTCCATACAGGTACAAAACACACACACACACACTCAGCCGCTGTGATCGGAGCCTATGCTTCATCTGACTGTGGCTCCATACAGGTACAAAACACACACACACACACACACACACACACACACTCAGCCGCTGTGATCGGAGCCTGTGCTTCATCTGACTGTGGCTCCATACAGGTACAAAACACACACACACACACACTCAGCCGCTGTGATCGGAGCCTGTGCTTCATCTGACTGTGGCTCCATACAGGTACAAAACACACACACACACACACACACACACACACACACACACACACTCAGCCGCTGTGATCGGAGCCTGTGCTTCATCTGACTGTGGCTCCATACAGGTACAAAACACACACACACACACACACGCACTCAGCTGCTGTGATCGGAGCCTGTGCTTCATCTGACTGTGGCTCCATACAGGTACAAAACACACACACACACACACACACACACACACACACACACACACACACACACACACACACACACACACACACACACACACACTCAGCCGCTGTGATCGGAGCCTGTGCTTCATCTGACTGTGGCTCCATACAGGTACAAAACACACACACACACACACACACACTCAGCCGCTGTGATCGGAGCCTGTGCTTCATCTGACTGTGGCTCCATACAGGTACAAAACACACACACACACACACACACACACACACACACACACACACACACACACACTCAGCCGCTGTGATCGGAGCCTGTGCTTCATCTGACTGTGGCTCCATACAGGTAAAAAACACACACACACACACACTCAGCCGCTGTGATCGGAGCCTGTGCTTCATCTGACTGTGGTTCCATACAGGTACAAAACACACACACACACACACACACACACACACTCAGCCGCTGTGATCGGAGCCTGTGCTTCATCTGACTGTGGCTCCATACAGGTACAAAACACACACACACACACACACACACACACTCAGCCGCTGTGATCGGAGCCTGTGCTTCATCTGACTGTGGCTCCATACAGGTACAAAACACACACACACACACACACACACACACACACACACACACACACACACACACTCAGCCGCTGTGATCGGAGCCTGTGCTTCATCTGACTGTGGCTCCATACAGGTACAAAACACACACACACACACACACACACACACACACACACACTCAGCCGCTGTGATCGGAGCCTGTGCTTCATCTGACTGTGGTTCCATACAGGTACAAAACACACACACACACACACTCAGCCGCTGTGATCGGAGCCTGTGCTTCATCTGACTGTGGCTCCATACAGGTACAAAACACACACACACACACACACACACACACACACACACACACACACACACACACACACACACACACACACACTCAGCCGCTGTGATCGGAGCCTTTGCTTCATCTGACTGTGGCTCCATACAGGTACAAAACACACACACACACACACACACACACACACACACACACTCAGCCGCTGTGATCGGAGCCTGTGCTTCATCTGACTGTGGCTCCATACAGGTACAAAACACACACACACACACTCAGCCGCTGTGATCGGAGCCTATGCTTCATCTGACTGTGGCTCCATACAGGTACAAAACACACACACACACACACACACACACACACACACACACTCAGCCGCTGTGATCGGAGCCTGTGCTTCATCTGACTGTGGCTCCATACAGGTACAAAACACACACACACACACACACACACACTCAGCCGCTGTGATCGGAGCCTGTGCTTCATCTGACTGTGGCTCCATACAGGTACAAAACACACACACACACACACACTCAGCCGCTGTGATCGGAGCCTGTGCTTCATCTGACTGTGGCTCCATACAGGTACAAAACACACACACACACACACACACACACACACTCAGCCGCTGTGATCGGAGCCTGTGCTTCATCTGACTGTGGCTCCATACAGGTACAAAACACACACACACACACACACACACGCACTCAGCTGCTGTGATCGGAGCCTGTGCTTCATCTGACTGTGGCTCCATACAGGTACAAAACACACACACACACACACACACACACACACACACACACACACACACACACACACACACACACACACACACACACACACACACACACACACACACACACACACACACTCAGCCGCTGTGATCGGAGCCTGTGCTTCATCTGACTGTGGCTCCATACAGGTACAAAACACACACACACACACACACGCACTCAGCTGCTGTGATCGGAGCCTGTGCTTCATCTGACTGTGGCTCCATACAGGTACAAAACACACACACACACACACACACACACACACACTCAGCCGCTGTGATCGGAGCCTGTGCTTCATCTGACTGTGGCTCCATACAGGTACAAAACACACACACACACACACTCAGCCGCTGTGATCGGAGCCTGTGCTTCATCTGACTGTGGCTCCATACAGGTACAAAACACACACACACACACACACACACACACACACTCAGCCGCTGTGATCGGAGCCTGTGCTTCATCTGACTGTGGCTCCATACAGGTTCAACACACACACACACACACACACACTCAGCCGCTGTGATCGGAGCCTGTGCTTCATCTGACTGTGGCTCCATACAGGTACAAAACACACACACACACACACAGCCGCTGTGATCGGAGCCTGTGCTTCATCTGACTGTGGCTCCATACAGGTACAAAACACACACACACACACACACACACACACACACACACACACACTCAGCCGCTGTGATCGGAGCCTGTGCTTCATCTGACTGTGGCTCAATACAGGTAAAAAACACACACACACACACACACACACACACACACACACACACACACACACACACACACACACACACACACACACACACACACACACACACACACACACACTCAGCCGCTGTGATCGGAGCCTGTCCTTCATCTGACTTTGGCTCCATACAGGTTCAACACACACACACACACACACACACTATGGGTGGAACGGTACACAGAAGTCACGGTTCGATACAAGTTTGGTACAATGGAGCGAAAAGCAAAACAAAAATGCAGAAGGCAATTTTTTTTTAATTGTGCATGTCTCAGGCTGTACCACCTAGTGTATTACTACATTTCTCTCTTTCTCTGTGTGAAAGTAAAGGCATATAACCAGTTTATGAGTAGTGCATTGACAATATTTATATATAATTCATTTATTAATTAAATTAATGAAAAGAAAATAAAGACATTGATATGTTTGGTAATTGTTCCTGAATTAATTTAAAATTAATTTGATATTTCAGTTCAATATATTTGTTTTCCTTAATTTTAATTAACACTAACTTTATTCTCATCTGAATTATAAAAAAATATATATTTCTGTATAAAATAATACTACCATTAATAAGACATTTGAATTTCTTTTTTAATCAATGTAGAATGTGTTTTTATGAATTAACCGGAGAAAGTGAGAGAGAGCCAGAGAGAGAGAGAGAGAGACCTAATAGTGAGTAATTGAGTAACCTAATATTGAAGCTTGTTGGTTTAATTAATTGTAACTGACTGGGAAACCGAAGTTTTCCTAAACTTGCGATCTTAAAGGGGGGTGAAATGCTATTTCATGCATAGTGAGTTTTTTACACTGTTAAAGAGTTGGATTCCCATGCTAAACATGGACAAAGTTTCAAAAATTAAGTTGTAGGTTTGATGGAGTATTTCTGTGCCACAAATACTCCTTCCGGTTTGTCACAAGTTTAGGAAAGTTTTTTTCGAGTATGGGCGTGTGTGACGTCAGATGCGCCGGAATTTCCTTATACGGGTCCTAAAGGCACTTCTCCCGGAAGGGCGCGCGCGCACCTGTAGCCTAGAGCGAGAGAGTGAAGGCAGTATGCCCATCAAAGCGCTGTGCTTGGCTTTTGCAGATCGTCTAATGCTTAAGGATGGAGCAGTCTTGATAAAGGTTCACGGTCGTGCCTTGGAACCGCAGGCGATGAGTAAAACTGCTTCAAATGTCGTGTGTTGTTAACTAACGGCGTGTAAGCACAGCAAGTAAACAACATGATCACGTATAGTTAATGTATCTATGGAGCATGCGATGTATGGTGTGTGTGTGTGTGTGTGTGTGTGTGTGTGTGTGTGTGTGTGTGTGTGTGTGTGTTTAAATACATTTGTTTAGCTGCCCACTGTAGGTGTCTTGTTGTTTATTGTAAAACCAAATCATGTCCTCATAAACCACGAGTAAACACACACAAATGTTGTAAAACTCGCGCATGACACGGTGTTCTAAAAACGCCAAGTTCAAATAATATCTACTTTTAAAAAACTCTCGAGACCTTGCGTTTTTCCCCCATTTCACTGCCCATCTCACGGGATCTGATTCGGGATCAAAAATGTATGGCTGAATCTGATTGTTAGCCATGGTTTGTTTTGGGATGTCACAGCTTCCAGACGCTCTCAACGCAAATGCTTTGCGCACTTGTGATTATTTAGCTCCGCCCACACCCGCTCAGTTTTTTCCGGAAAGACTCGGTACAGCCTATCTTTCTTTTATAAATATAATAAAACTAAAGACTTTTTGGAGATATGAAGGATGCAATACTACTCTATAGGGACTCAAGATTAACATGAGATTGACTGAAACTGAGTGTTTCACCCCCCCTTTAAAGAGGCCGGCGGGTCCTCTAAAGGCCTCATTATGCTTCTGCGTCAACTCCATGGCGTAGCTACGACGTCACTCCTACGGCGTCATGGCCGTTTTATGGTTCTGCGTCAGGTTGCGTTGCATCGTGGTGCATCTGACCAATCAGAGCGGAGGGGTCGGAGAGGGGTTCGTGGCATCGCAGAGGGGTCTGCGGGGGTACGCCGCCGATTTGACGTAGAAGCATAAAACAGGCCTAACTCTTGTGGGTCGCCACCACTCGCCATACTCGTCCTTAGTGCTGCTGTCTGTGACTCACTCACTGGACAGTCGTCGACCTGACAAAAAACTGCCTAAGGCGCGGGGCTACAGATTATGTGTCCCTAAAGAACCCGCGTATGAAACAGTAGTTCCGCATTACATTAATTAATTTGCATTTATTTTTATACAGTGTATTCTCCGTGTAAATTCATGCACCAAACTTCTTGTCTCTCTTCTCAGGAAGCAATGATGAAGATGAGCAGAATCGGGCATGTCGTCAGACCAAACCCTGCTCTAGAAAGGTGCCATCCAATGATGTTTCTCGTAATAAAGCATTAATCCACATAGCAGAGATTTAATACAGTCATAGATCAGGATTCATGTCTCCTGCATGAGTAATGAATGATTATTGGTCTCTGTGTGTAAAGCTTTTACAGAAGGAAGTACGCTGTGTTTCGACGTCTTTATGATCATCAGAAGGAGTGTGTGGCGCTGATGGAGGATGATGGAGTTTGACACACAGACGGCCAGATTAAACACTAGAAGAGTCTGCTTCAAATAACCAAAGACACTAGATTTGTATTCATCTTAACATTATAAGTGTTCAGCCTTTTACACAAATGAGCAGGAGTGAGGAAAATATCACCAGATGAAACCACTTTATAAACAAGTGTTCGACCATAACTAGAATCAGTGTTGTAATATGCATTTCAGAGCAATAAAAGGCTTTTAAAAATATATACTTTTGCAATATTTATTATTTTGTGTGTGTGTGTGTGTGTGTGTGTGTGTGTGTGTGTGTGTGTGAGTGTTTGTGTGTGTGTGTGTGTGTGTGTGTGTGTGTGTGTGTGTGTGTGTGTGTGTGTGTGTGTGTGTGTGTGTGTGTGTGTGTGTGTGTGTGTGTGTGTGTGTGTGTGTGTGTGTGTGAGAGGGGTTGTGTGTTGTCTTTTTAACTTTAGGATAGGGTTCCTCGCAGGAGAATGATCATATATGGGGATCTGAGGCATCTAAACGATTGAACAGCCCTGCTCTAGTAGAAAGGAGTCACTTGCGCTTCAGCCTAGTTAGTGCTCACAGAACAGGACACAAAAATCTGAGGAAAAGGACCCAAGGTCTAGCTAGGACCAAGGAGCAGGACCGGAGCATAGAACGTTTTAATATTTTTATTAGTATAGAATGACTAACGTTTCGACCAGGGTGCGAACTACGGGGGAGCTAGGGGGAGCTCGGCTCCCCTTAATAAGACATGGGCTCCCCTGAAAACGTGATTCATGAAATTTTGGGGGGGGTCTCAAAAAATATTGACTGTTTCATTTTTACGTGCAATTTCAGTTTTGTGTAATGTGATCATCGTGGAGAATTGTGTCTAAAATAGCAAAATATCATTCATTCATGCATGTATGATGGCGATTTAACCCTAATTCACTTCAATAAAGATAACTGTACATGCTATTCATGAGCATCAAGGTGTGGTGGCGCTGCGGTGCAAATTCCAATCATGGTTAGTAGGCTACATGTTAACTCAAAGATTCGTAGAAAAAATAAAAACTGTGGAGGCCATTGATCTGCGCGCGAAGTCCTTGAAATCCATTTCTTGTTAAGGTAAGGCATGTTATTCCCAATTATGTTGTGGCTGGGTTGTTATAGGTCTGCGTGACTCTCGATTTCTTAGGCCAAATAGAACGGAGGAATTATGGTATTCTGTAGCCTGACGAGTAATTTAACCCTTGTTCAAGTCAAAGACAGACTATGTAGCTATAGACAATTTGGGGATGGCAGTTTGCTGTTTGACTTATCAATTTGTGTCGATAAAGTATAATAGGGTGAATCATGTATATAGTGCTTGCATAGTGCATATATTTGTAGCTGTTATGTATATTTGGAAGTCCTTGAAATTAATAGGTTTCAAAGCGCAGCGCAGCGTTCCGCGTCCTGTCTAAAAGGTGCTTCAGTCCTCGGCGCGCGCAAGTGCACGAACCCCAACCCCCCCTGTATGTAGATAGATAGATAGCCTATATATATACACACACACAAACATATACACAAAAAAAGTGTACATGCAGACCCGCTAACAACATGTCTATAATTAACTAAAAATGTGAATTATAAAAAAACATGAATTTTAGAAAGCATGAAAGATGTGGGCACTGCACCCATTGCTCTAACTCAAATGACACAAAGCAATTTTTCCATCCCCAGTCAGGTAAAAAATACAAGATTTTAACACCACCCATGTGATTTACATGTTGAAATGTCCATGTGGGTTGGAGTACGTAGGTCAGACTAAACGCCCCCTCAAACTACGCATTGCAGAACACAAAGCAGCAATTCATAACAGAAATATGGACTATGAAATTGCGAGGCATTATGTACAAGCTAATCATGGTTCCAATGCGTCCTTAAAATTTTTGGGTATTGAAAAACCAAAATCCCACCGAGGAGGTGACATAGTAAAGTCCCTACTACAACGGGACGCTTTCTGGATTTTAACTCTTAACACAGTAGAACCAAATGGCCTTAATGAGGAACTGGGCCTTTCATGCTTTCTATAATTCATGTTTTTTATAATTCACATTCTTGGTTAATTATAGACATGTTGTTAGCGGGTCTGCATGTACACTTTTTTTTGTGTATATGTTTGTGTGTGTGTATATATAGGCTATCTATCTACATACAGGGGGGGTTGGGGTTCGTGCACTTGCGCGCGCCAAGGACTGAAGCACCTTTTAGACAGGACGCGGAACGCTGCGCTGCGCTTTGAAACCTATTAATTTCAAGGACTTCCAAAGATACTTAACAGCTACAAGTATATGCACTATGCAAGCACTATATACATGATTCACCCTATTATACTTTATCGACACAAATTGATAAGTCAAACAGCAAACTGCCATCCCCAAATACTCTTTTAATCGACGATTGCTTATGGCTTATAAGTAACTTAAATAAAACTAGCTACATTACTAGTTCTCATTAAAGAGCTACATTCGATTCTATTCGATACATTCAGGTTCCAAAGGCTTACTCTCAGTACGGTTGACTCTTCTCAGTCTCTCAGGTGCCAAAGGCTTACTCTCAGTACGGTTGACTCTTCTCAGTCTCTCAGGTGCCAAAGGCTTACTCTCAGTACCGTTGACTCTTCTCAGTCTCTCAGGTGCCAAAGGCTTACTCTCCGTACGGTGAACTCTTCTCAGTCTCTCAGGTGCCAAAGGCTTACTCTCAGTACGGTTGACTCTTCTGAGTCTCTCAGGTGCCAAAGGCTTACTCTCAGTACGGTTGACTCTTCTCAGTCTCTCAGGTACCAAAGGCTTACTCTCAGTACGGTTGACTCTTCTCAGTCTCTCAGGTGCCAAAGGCTTACTCTCAGTACGGTTGGTTCTTCTCAGTACAACAGGTACTGAGGAGCGTCGACTGGACAGCAAGTAGGTACTCCACGTACGTTTGGTCTTCCCAATACGTCGGTGCAGTAGGCTTAGGGCTGTGAAGGAGCGTCGACTGGCAGCAGGTAAATCCTCTCAATATGGTTGGTTCTTCTTAGTTCAACAGGTGCAGAAAGCTTACGGCTGTGAAGGAGCGTCCACTGGACAGCAAGTAGGTACTCCACGTACGTTTGGTCTTCCCAATACGTCGGTGCAGAAGGCTTGGGGCTGTGAAGGGCGTCGACTGGGCAGCAGGTAACTGGGTTTATTCCCACTCCCAAGAACAGCGAGGATGAGACGAGAATGCACCGGCCTCAGATGGAACACACTCCGAACAGCAGGTAACTGGATTTTCTCCGTCCCCCAGAACAGCATCAATAATGAAGCAGAGTACAACAGGATTTAGATACACAACACTCAGAACAACGGGTACCTGAGGTTTCCTCCGTTCTCCACAACAGCAACGATGAGACAAATGCAGCGGGCTTCAGATGGGACGCACTCAGAACAGCAGGTAACTGGATTTTCCCCGTCCTCCAGAACAGCATCAATGATGAATCAGAATACAACAGGCTTTGGATATTCAATACTCAGAACAGCAGGTAACTGGATTTTCCCCGTTCTCCAGAACAGCATCAATGATGAATCAGAATACAACAGGCTTTGGATATTCAACACTCAGAACAGCAGGTAACTGGATTTTCCCCGTTCTCCAGAACAGCATCAATGATGAATCAGAATACAGCAGGCTTAAAGTCCGTTTTCACTTAATCTCTTCCTCAGAAAACTCCCGACTGTAACACAAGGCAAGACCGATGGACACGTGACAGAATTCTGTACAGTAAGCATTCAATAATTCCACTTCAACCACACACCGTGGGACACAGCATTAACTCACGTCACTCTCATCCACTCCGTGAAATTTAAGGTCACGGCCAACCTCCTCGCTCTGGACAGCGGGGGTAGTAAGACGGAAGAATTCAGCGACTGCAATCACAAATCCTAACAGCTGTCTTCTCATTCAGACGTCTGGACTCCGTTTTTTATGTCATTTCTCCTCATATATAATGTTTTCGTGTATAACCCACATATAATACAGCCAGTAGAAGGTTGGTACTTATCTTCACCCCAGTAAGTGGACTCGATAATACTTCATAGATGACTTCGCCCTCTGCCTCTCTGTTCTCCGTCACCCAGTTCTTCGTAGCGGATTCCCTTCCCACGGATCAATCTAGCCAGCCGATTTGTCCCACAGAAATCTCTCACTCTCTCTCAGCAAGAAGAAAAGTTAGAACGCCGCAGCAATCCCACCCAACCCACTCAGTCTCTCAAAGTTTTGCTTTTGTCTATTCCTAAAAGCGACATGTCCCAATCGTCACACAGTCACTTAATGCGCCACACCTGCTGTCACTTTGCCATCAGCGGCTGCTGTTCCTATGGTAGCGACGCATCTGAGGCCGGCTTGGTGTTCAGTTGAAACCGCTCCGGGCGGAAACATCCCCCCGTGGGCTGTGTAGTTCCGTCTCTAGTTCGTCACCTTGTGACAACTTCACCAAGGATACGGCTCACTTCAGGACTCAAACGGTAAGTAAGAAGGTAAGAGTTCTTCTCAATACAGAATCCTTTCGTCAGTGCACAGTAGTGGAACAATGATTCAAAGGCTTACTTCACCAGCGATGCTGCATACTTCCAGACTCAGACGGTAAGTAGGAAGGTAAGGATTCTTCTCAGTATAGGATACTTTCGTCAGTGCACAGTAGTGAGACAGTGATTGAAAAGCTTACTTCACCAGCGATGCTGCATACTTCTAGACTCAGGCGGTAAGTAGGAAGGTAAGAATTCTTCTCAGTATAGGATACTTTTGTCAGTGCACAGTAGTGAGACAGTGATTTAAAAGCTTACTTCACCAGCAATACTGCATACTTCTAGACTCAGACGGTAAGTAGGAAGGTAAGAATTCTTCTCAGTACAAGATACTTTCATCAGTGCACAGTAGTGGGAGACGGTGGTTTAAAAGCTTACTTCACCAGCAATGCTGCATACTTCTAGACTCAGACAGTAAGTAGGAAGATAAGGATTTTTCTCAGTATAGAATACTTTCGTCAGTGCACAGTAGTGAACAATGATTTTAAAAGCTTACTTCACCAGCGATGCTGCATACGTCTAGACTCAGGCGGTAAGTAGGAAGGTAAGGATTCTTCTCAGTATAGGATACTGTCGTCAGTGCACAGTAGTGAGACAGTGATTTAAAAGCTTACTTCACCAGCAATGCTGCATACTTCTAGACTCAGACGGTATGTAGGAAGGTAAGAATTCTTCTCAGTACAAGAAACTTTCGTCAGTGCACAGTAGTGGGAGACGGTGGTTTAAAAGCTTACTTCACCAGCCATGCTGCATACTTCTAGACTCAGACAGTAAGTAGGAAGGTAAGGATTCTTCTCAGTATAAGATACTTTCAGCAGTGCACAGTAGTGAAACAGTGACTTAAAAGCTTTCTTCACCAGCGATGCTGCATATTTCTAGACTCAGACCGTAAGTAGGAAGATAAAGATTTTTCTCAGTATAGAACACTTTCGTCGGTGCACAGTAGTGAGACAGTGGTTTAAAAGCTTACTTCACCAGCGATGCTGCATACTTCCAGACTCAGACGTTAAGTAGGAAGGTAAGGATTCTTCTCAGTATAGAATACTTTCGTCAGTACACAGTAGTGAAACAATGATTTAAAAAAATTCACGAGCGATACTGCATACTTCCAGACTTAGATGGTAAGTAGGAAGGTAAAGGATTCTTCTCAACATAGGATACTGTTCGTCAGTGCAAAGTAGTGAGACAGTGATTTAAAAGCTTACTTCACCAGCGATACTGCATACTTCCAAACTCAGCTGTATCACTCTGGGCTTCTGATGGAGAGCAGATATAATAACTTTTCACAAACGTGTAAGCAGGGGTTGGGGCCGCTTCTCAGTAAAAGCACATCACACTCGTGTTCACTTCAAATCCACAGCCATGAATCAATGTATATAAATAAGGCAAAAACACTGCAATTCACTCACACGATAGGGCTGATCAGAGGCCTCAATCCATTCGTTACACTCCCGTGGGGGATATTTAATCCTCAGTTCCTCCTCAACACACTCTGAAACGCATAGCTTCCCCAACAGTCAGATTTACATTCACTGCATCCTCTTCAAGCTTTTCGAATGTTCAAAAGATGAAATCAATTCACTTATCTTTCTCTCTCCCTTCACAGCGCAGATTCAATCGATAAATCAGCCCAGCAGACTCCCACAGACGAACTCTGATCCAGCAGACTTCAATGGGCGGCTTCCACATCCAGACAACTTCCCCGAGTAAAGCTTGAGCCCCAAACTGCTCCAAAAACAAAACAGACCACATCCACGTCCCGTTCCCCGAAACCTCTCTGGATAGCCCTTTTATCTTTGGCTTGTGAAGCCAGACACCTGTGTGAACGCCGCTCCTCTCTCTCTTGCACCTGCAGTGCATTAGCGCTAATCAGGCCTGGCAATGTTTCTGCCACACCTGGAACTGGAGTGGGATGTGTCGCACACAAATCATTCCCTCGAGAAACTCGTGACTCACCAAGAGGGTTCCGCTCACTACGCGTTTTTGTCACCCGTGACATCCCCCCCGCCAATCGGTTCTAGTCCCGAGAACCTGTGTTCTTCAATTCCATTCGCCATACCTCTCAGGAGGCTGTCCTCGGGTGTCCCGCTGAGATCGTCGGGGTGGCGAGGGCGGAGCCACTCTTGCTTCAACTTCAGGGTCCCTCGGGACCACAGACCACCCTACCATGAGTACCTCTGGGGCGGGTGGCGCACTTGGGGCCTCGGCCGCTAGCTGCGAATAGTTCGGACATGGACGGAGCAAGTTTCGATGGAGCACCCGTATCGGTCCTGGTTTCCCCTCGGGTCGTACCGAGTAAACTGGAGCATCAGGCCCTTGTCGTCGTTCCACCACATATGGCGTCGACTCCCAGCGATCGCTGAGCTTCCCCTTCCCTGAGCGCCGGTTGTCCCTTACCAGCACTCGCTCCCCTGGTAACAAAGGGGCCTCTCGGGCAGTCCGGTCGTATAGCCGCTTGTTCTTGGCGGCTGCTGCACTCAGATGATCTGAGACTCGTCGGTAGGCATCGAGCAGTTGGTGGTGGTGCCGATTCACCCAGTCAGTGGTACTATACCCTCTTTCTGCAGCCTCGGTCCCCAGGAGCAAGTCCACAGGTAAGCGGAGATGGCGCCCAAACATAAGGTAGGAAGGAGCATACCCGGTGATACTGTGCACACTATTGTTATAGGCTTGCAACAGAGAGGGGAGATTCTCGGCCCATTGGCCCTGTTGTTCACTCTCTAGGGTCCCCAATAACCCCAACAGGGTCTTGTTCAACCTTTCGCACCCCAGTTACCCTGAGGATGGTATGAGGTCGTATGGGTCTTCCGGCACCCATAAAGGTGGCTCAGCTCTTGGATCACTCGGTACTCAAAATTGAACCTTGGTCTGAGTGTAGGGTCTCTTGGGAGCCAAAAGGTTGTATCACTGCCCTCCAAAGGGCGCTGGCTGTGGTAACTGTCGTCTGATCTACAGTGGGGATGGCCCAGGCGTATTTAGTTAATAGGTCAGTCATCACCAGGATATTTTGAAATCGATCCGTCGGCCGACCTAAAGTCAGGAAATCGATTCCTATGATGTGCAGAGGTGCTTTGGGCCACAGGGGGACCAATGGGGCTCGGACTTCCTTCCTGCGTTTGAACAACGTACACCGTGGACAACTCTGAACGAACTCCTCAACTTTCTTTTCCATCCTAGGCCAGTATAAATACCTCCTCAGCAGAGACAGCGTCTTCTCTTGGCCCTGATGGCCAGTATGGGTGTGGAATGCAGTCAATAGCTCCGAGACTTGGCCCTCCGGTACCACCACCTGGTGTACTGTCTCCTGTGTTCGGGGATCTCGCATCGAACGGCAGATTACCCCTTCTCTAAGTCGCAGCCTCTTCCACTGCCTTAGGAGCTGTTGTACTCCCACCGTCTGAGCCCGCTTTCCTCTGCTCTCGGCATGTATCCCTGTCTAAGGTACAACGTAACTTGACACAGGTCTGCATCTCCCAGCTGCAGCCTTCTCCACCGCCCGGGGTCCCACCCCCAACTAGACGGAACAGCCCTCAGGGTCCCGGGAGCTTCCAACATTGCCATCAGCAACTCGTCTTCAGGGCCAGGGGTACAAAGGGGTGTTTGATTGTCCCTCCGGATGACTGGGAGTCTGGACAGGGCGTACGCATTTACGTGTTCTCTGCCGGGTCGGTATTTAAGCTGTTAATCATAATTTGCTAGTTGTGCCACCCAACGCTGTTCTACTGCCCCCAACTTGGCGGTCTGCAAGTGTACTAATGGATTATTATCCGTAATCACCGTCACCTTTGCTCCCAACAGGTAATCTTTGAACTTCTCCGTCATGGCCCACTTCATTCGACTTGCGTATGCAATCACTCTCTCCACTCCTTGGTGCTCTTGGGCCAACACGGCTCCCAAACCTGCATTGCTGGCGTCAGTGTACAGAAGGAACGGCTGGGTGAAGTCTGCGTAGGCCAAGATAGGGGCCCTCAGAAGTTCCTGCTTGAGGTTCTGGAAAGCGGTCTCACAGGTGGAATCCCAATACACTGACGGGGAGCCTTTGCCACAGGCACGTCCGGAACCAGCAAGGAGTTGGTTCAATGGCCTAGCATGCCCAGATAATCATTTTATAAAGCGTCGACAATATCCCACGAACCCCAGGAACGACCGCACCTGTCTCACTGCCCGGGGTGGCTCCCACCCTTGGACAGCCGCCACCTTCTCCGGGTCGTGGGATATCCCTGCAGCAATGACACGATGTCCCAAGAACGGTACCTCCTTCCGCAATAACTGGCATTTGTCTGGCCTAAGCTTTAGCCCATATTTCTCCATGGCCCTGAACACTTCCTGTGTTCCTCCTCCTCCCTAGGTGGTCCTCCTCCCACCTAGATGGTGCAGGTGAGTGCGGAAGTCAGGGGAGAAGATGATCACATCGTCCAGGTATACCAGCGTTGAGTCGACCAGTTGTCCCCCTAGACAGTGCTGCATCAAGCGCTGAAAGGTCGCATGAGCATTGCACAGGCCAAACAGCATCCGGTCCCATTCAAATAACCCAAACGGGGTGGTGAAGGCTGTCTTCTCTCTATCTCGGTCGTCTACCTGCACCTGCCAGTATCCACTTGCCAGGTCCAATGTGGAGTACCACGCCGCTTGTGTGAGACAGGTGAGTGAGTCTTCAATCCGTGGCAACTGGAATGTATCTTTCTTCGTTACACTGTTGAGTTTGCGGTAGTCAACGCAGAACCTCCAAGCTCCCGTTTTCTTCTGAACCAGAACAATTGGCGCCGCCCACGGACTACTGCTCTCTCGAACAATTCCTCCCTCCAGCATCCCTTTCAACAGGGCGCGGACCTCGGCATAGAGGGTGGGTGGCACCGGACGATACCGCTCTTGGCAAGGCATCGCCTCACCGGTAGGTATTTGATGCCTCACTACCCCTGTGCAGCCATAGTCTTCTTCGTGGTTCGAGAACACATGTTGCCATTTTCTCAAGAGCTCCTGGAGCTGTAACACCTGTTCCTCCTCCAGATTTTCACCCTTCAGGGACTCTCCCATCAAATGGGTCGGCACCCCTCCTCCCACAGAGCCTGGTTCTGCCTCAACTGGGCGGACGGCGACTTCCACCACCGCAGAGCTCACCTGCCTGAAGCAGACGTACTGATGCTCGTGAACCTGGGCAGAGCGTACCGAGGAAACTCGAACCAGACGTTGGTGTCGACGAAGGAGCACGGGGTAGGGATTGGCATTCCGCATCTTTACTGAGACTCGCCCACGGTGGATGGCCGTCAGCCCGTGTGCCACTTCAATGGGTTGACAGTCCTCATGGAGCTCCACCAGGACACAGGTACCCGTCCCACAGGGTCCTGCAGGTACTCGGACCCAAAGCACGGTCTCGCTCTGGGCTGGGACAGACAAAGCGTACCGACAGGCTACTCGACCGATGCCTTCTCTCTCCTTCACTTGACTAGCCACGTGCACTCTTCGGCAATCGGCCAGAATCCGGTCCCTGTCCTGCTTCGCCGATGACAGAGAAGTCCGAGCCGGCCGGCCCAGAAACAATTCCTCCGAGCAATCCAGTATAACGTTCCTCCCTAGGAGTGCTCGATGAATGCACAAGCAATGATCTCGGACGATAACGACCCCTTTCTGTTGGACGGGAACCCCTCGGACCAGAAAGTCTACCACGATGTACCAAGTGTAAGGGATGTCCAAACCATTTGCTCCCGTAAAGTCAGCCTAGAAGCGTCCACTGCTTGGAGCCGATGATCTGCAACCAACTCCTGGGCCAGGCTCTCCGAAAATAACGTAACTTGAGAACCTGTATCGACCAGACAATCTATCGTGACTCCGTTAGCTTGAACCTCCACGGTGGGACAGCGCCCAACCCTGTCGTCTCGTAAAACAGGAACAGAAGGAGGGTCACACAAAGGGGTCCCGGCCACTTGACCCACAGTAGCCGGTGGGACTAAAAACCCCCTTGAGAACCCCGACGGAGCCCACACTGACGACTGATGTGTCACGGGTCTCCACAATTAATACAGATGGGCCTTCCCTGGTCATCCCACTGGAACCGGGGGCCCACAGGACGTAGGGGGCGGCGCACAGGAGCTCGCCCCTTCTCCGAATACGACCTCTCTCTCACCATAGATCCGCCCTCGACTCGACCCCGACGAAGTTCACCCAAAAGCCGGCCAAACTGCTCCCGCAATTTCAAGGAGTATGCCCGAAGAGTCCGCTTAGGCCCCTGTTGATAGTTAAAGAACTGGGCACGAAGAGTGGCCACCGGGGTAGAGTCTCCATATAATCCGGACAGGAAATCGAAGATAGTTTTCGCGGTAGTTTTCCGTGTGGCTTCCGATGCAGCAAAAACTTCTCTTTTGGCTTCTCCTTCCAAAGACCCCAACACAAACTGTACTTTCTGTGATGCACTCTGTCCCTGTAATCCGGCCAGATATTCCGTCTGCGCCTTCCAATCATGCAAGCCCAACTCCGATCCTGGCCCTCCATAGCGCTGTGCCCAGGGAGCTCCCATAAAGATCGGCATGACTTTTGAGACAGGTGAAGGCCATCGTACCAAGGAGCTGTAAGGACTGCCATACCGAATGACCTCTGTTCTGTTGTTTGTGGAATTTACAGCCTGTCCACCACCACCAGCCTGTCCATCCAGGGCCCTATGGGCAATGCAATGCATTCATACGCCTTACACCCCAAAAACGCAAAGTGTCCATTTCACCATTAACTTAAGCGGCAAATGGGCGTCCATTTGGAGCAGAGATCCCTCCGAGTGCTTAAGCGTCGAATGGCAACTTAAATTAATAGGGATATTTCCATGAACTACCTAATTTCCCTTACTTTTGACAAGGAGCTGTAGGCAGACTGCCATGCCGAATGACCTCTGTTCTGTTGTTTGTGGAATTTACAGACTATCACACTGCTTGCAGTGCAGATTATGGGAAGGAGCCATCTTCTAAAAAGCACATGTGCCTCATCAATAGGTTTCTGTTGTGTAGTGGTCATCACATTCGCCTAACACGCGAAAGGTCCTCGGTTCGAAACCGAGCAGAAACAGCGGTTTGATTCTGACAGAAAATTTAAACTGTTTGCCACGCTAGGTGGGTGCAGCGCTTATTTCCTTTATATGCTTTTTAATAAGCGTGCACCTAAAGATTTATGTCTGCCACCTGAAGACGTGTTTCCGTAGTGTAGTGGTTATCACGTTCGCCTCACACGCGAAAGGTCCCCTGTTCGAAAATGGGCGGAAAATGTGGGTGGTTTTGGAAAAAATTTCATATGCGATTTTCGGTTGAGCAGGTCAGTACACTTGCAGGGATGTTTGTGGTTTAATCTCTTTAGAAAAGGACAAAAATAAAACAAATGACCATTGAGGTTTCCTGTACAGTAATAAAAGATGTTTGGTCGGACAAAAAAATTAGCAGCTTTTTGCCATGTTAAAAACACTGGGCAGTCTATAGTTTCAGTCGCTTTTGAACAAGCATACGCTAGAAGAGGTGGGACTGACATGTAAATCAAGTTTCCGTAGTGTAGTGGTTATCACGTTCGCTTTACACGCGAAAGGTCCTCAGTTCAAAACTGGGCGGAAACAAGTGGAGGCATGTTAAATATAAATGCTGCAATTCGCTACAAAACCTTTACTTTTGAGACAGGTGAAGGCCATCGTACCAAGGAGCTGTAGGCAGATTGCCATGCCGAATAACCTCTGTTCTGTTGTTTGTGGAATTTACAGACTGTCACACTACTTGCAGAGCAGATTATGGGAAGGAGCCATGTTCTAAAAAGCACATCCGTCTCGTCAATAGGTTTCTGTAGTGTAGTGGTCATCACATTCGCCTAACACGCGAAAGGTCCTTGGTTTGAAACCGAGCAGAAACAGTGGTTGGGTTCTGACAGAAAATTTAAACTGTTTGCCACGCTAGGTGAGTGTAGCGCTCATTTCCTTTATACGCTTTTTAACAAGCGTGCACCTAAAGATTTATGTCTGCAACCTGAAGACGTGTTTCCGTAGTGTAGAGGTTATCACGTTCGACTCACACGTGAAAGGTCCCCAGTTTGGTCTGCCAACAAAATTAGCAGCTTTTTGCCATGTTTAAAACACTGGGCAGTCTATAGTTTCAGTCGCTTTTGAACAAGCGTACACTAGAAGTGGTGGGACTGACATCCAAATCAAGTTTCCGTAGTGTAGTGGTTATCACGTTCGCTTTACACGCGAAAGGTCCTCAGTTCAAAACTGGGTGGAAACAAGTAAGTGGAGGCATGTTAAATATAAATGCTGCAATTCGCTACAAAACCCTTACTTTGGAGACAGGTGAAGGCCATCGTACCAAGGAGCTGTAGGCAGACTGCCATGCCGAATGACCTCTGTTCTGTTGTTTGTGGAATTCACAGACTGTCACACTGCTTGCAGAGCAGATTATGGGAAGGAGCCATCTTCTAAAAAGCACATGCTCCATAAATAGGTTTCTGTAGTGTAGTGGTCATCACGTTCGCCTAACACGCAAAAGGTGCGCGGGGTTCGAAACCGAGCAGAAACAGTGGTTGGATTCTGACAGAAAATTTAAACTGTTTGCCACGCTAGGTGGGTGCAGCGCTTATTTCCTTTATATGCTTTTTAATAAGCGTGCACCTAAAGATTTATGTCTGCAGCCAGACGTGTTTCTGTAGTGTAGTGGTTATCACTTTCGCTTCACACGCGAACGGTCCCCAGTTCGAAACTGGGTGGAAACTGTGGGTGGTTTTTGCAAAAATTTCGTATGCGATTTTCTGTTGAGCAGGTCAGTACACTTGCAGGGATGTTTGTGGTTTAATCTCTTTAGAAAAGGACAAAAATAAAACAAATGACCATTGAGGTTTCCTAGACAGTAATAAAAAATATTTGGTCTGCCAACAAAATTAGCAGCTTTTTGCCATGTTAAAAACACTGGGCAGTCTATAATTTCAGTTGCTTTTGAACAAGCGTACCCTAGAAGAGGTGGGACTGACGTCCAAATCAAGTTTCCGTAGTGTAGTGGTTATTGTTGTGGCAAATTCTCGATCTTTGGTTCAAGTCTTCAAAGTCTGGTTCAGGTCTCAGAAGAAATCTTTCAGAGTCGAAGTTTAAGGTCTCAGAAGAATAACTTTATTGAGCAGTTCAACAAAGTGAGATGACGGCCACTCATCTGACTTCACAAGGGCCCAGTGCTCAGGTCTTATACCTTTTTCTTATGGTTAAGTGTCCAATTAGCGCTCATACAGTTATCTTTTTCTACTTGCTCCTCCTTGACCTGTCACCATGATTAAAAACACCTGCATCGTTATTTTATTTTTTAATTGAGGCAACCTTCTTTGCGCATGCGTATCTTTTAAAAATGGCTTTATACATGATTTTCAGGTACTTTTCCATGCCCTTTCACCCAGTTTCTTCTCCTGTCCTTACCTAACCTGCCTTTTGGCCTAGTTTTCTGTTCATCTCCTCCCCTCAGGCCTAGTTTTCTGTTCATCTCATATCCTTAGGCCTGGTTTTCTCCAGCATTACAGCATTTTATATTCAGACCCATGTATGAGACAAATGAAATTCCCCAACACATCCCCCCTTTGGGACTCTCTCTAGTCCCACCTTCAAACCGTTCTTACCCAGGGTGTGTCCTCATGAATAGATCTCTTTCTGTATTACCTATCAAAAATGGCCGATCTAGACCATCCAACTTTATCAATAAACCTTCATCATAAGGGTACACTCTGGAGGAATAGTAAGACCAAACATCTCCACCCCCAATTGGCTAGAGTGGAGTAAAAGATCTCACCTTCCTATCACATCATCAGTTTAAGGGGATGCATTACTTCAGGTTATCAAACATTCAATAACACAATCACAGTGTATGAACTTGAATTCCAGCAGCTGTCTCACGTTGCCAGAGGAACTGAGCAGGCGCTTCCGGTGGCCTGGAGTGCTATCTGGGTTGCTCCATCGTTGCCAGAGGTGCCCCAGTCCAGCCAGGGGCGCTATCTGGTGTTAGAGCAGACAGCGGGTTTTTAAACCACCAGTTGAGTCAGCTCGTGTTTCTTCAACAGACGATGACCGCGCTTGCAAATAATTCCTCTTTTGCACTTATAACTATATACATGTTCCAATGGTCTAATGCATGTAAGTTCTAAATTTCTTGACTTGTTACAGGAATATATTTAAAGTGTAAATAGTAACACTCTAACTAACTTCCTACTCTACCCATGCTCTAATTGTTCTAACTAGTTTTATCCCCGAATCAAAATACACAGTGGGGCTATCTCCCTATCTTGTCAAAAACAGAGTAAAAATATTATCAAAATCAAAAGTAATAAGGTACCCTTATTCCTTGCTTTTTCATCCAACCTCTCAAAGGAAGTCATCCAGTTCGTCCAAGCCTGGGCCAATTGGATATACTCCTGAGTTGGTGCATCCAATGTCAATGCCTGATGGTTTCACTGACACATTGATCATTTGTTTTGCAGCTGCACTAGCCAGCATGGATCTGAGAAAAGGCACAACACAGCAGAACAGCAAAAAGAAAACACCAATAGTCACTGCTATTATTATTCCCACCTTAATAAGGGGCAGTCATGGCCTAATGGTAACAGAGTTGGACTGCCCCAAAGGTTGCTGGTTCGATTCCAGTACCGGCAGGAATATGACTGAGGTGTCCTTGAGCAAGGCACCTAACCCCCAATCGCACCCCGGGTGCCACTCAAGGCTGCCTGCTGCTCCGGGTGTGTGTATTCACGTTTGCAGTGTGTGTGTGTTCACTACTCACTACTCTGCTCCTAATGTGTGTGCACTTACTTGGATGGGTTAAATGCAGGGGTAAAATTCCAAGTATGGTTTACCATACTTGGCCATCACGTGTCACTTTCACTTTCACTTCAATAAGCCATTCTTTCCATGATCCAAATATGGAATCAAACCAGTATCCCAAATTTCTGTCTCTCTCCGTATTCGCAGAAACCTCTTGTCTTAGGGCCTTCAACTTCTTCACAGCCTTAGTAAATGATCCATCTGGGACTGTGTTATTTGGGATGAAGGTACAACAATCAGATCCAAACATTAGACATACTTAGACATCTTTTTTCTGCCAGTAACCAGTTCAGGGCTTGTATGTTTTGCCATGTCATTCTGCTAGTGTATTTAAGTTGGTGACCTAAGGCAACAAGTGCTTGATCTGTATTATAATATATGCTGATTGTAATATATGTAATTAATCCATTCCATATTCGTATTTGGCGTTATCCATACAAATATTGATTCAAGTCCTGCTGCTGCCTTGTCTCTAGCTTTAAACTCATGTGGTATCCCTCTTGGCTGTAACCTGTCTATGATAACCAACATGTATCTTTTTACTCTTACAATGGGGTGGGGGCTATCATGTGGCCTTCATGTGATCTCCATATGTTGTTTGCATCTCTTGTCGCCCCCCTTTGCTGCCATAAATATATTTCAGGTGGTGTTGCTCTGGACTGCATTTGGGCAATACTTTCTACTGTGGGGAGAGGCTGGATCAGGACTTAGGGTGCCATTACAGCTAATTGGCATCCAGAGGCTTGTTTTCCATGCATATCAGCTGCAATGTTGCCTTTGATGACAAAGTCATTTTCTTTCTTATGGGCCTGGCATTTAATTATGGCCAATTTTGTAGGAAACATCATAGCTGTAATCAATTTAGTAATTTTGTCTCCATGTTGAATTGGGGTTCCATCACTCTTTTTAAATCCTCTTTGCTTCCACACCGCACCAAATAAGTGACATACGCCGTGGGCATATGCAGAATCAGTATAAATGTTGGCTGCTTTGTTTTTAGCCAATATGCAAGCTTCAGTTAGTGCTTTTAGTTTAGCCAATTGTGCTGAGCAAGGTTGCTCACAATGTTGACTTATCACAGGGGTAAAATATGCAGAATCAGTATAAATGTTGGCTGCTTTGTTTTTAGCCAATATGCAAGCTTCAGTAAGTGCTTTTAGTTTAGCCAATTGTGCGGAGCAAGGTTGCTCACAATGTTGACTTATCACAGGGGTAAAATTGTCTCCATCTTTTTGTACAACAGCAAAGCCAGCATGGTTACCTAAGTGGTCTCTAAAACATGAGCCATCCACAAAATAATCTACGTCTGGATCAACAATTGGTGTTGATTCCAAATCTGGTCTCAGACGAGTAAAAGCTAGAGAGACAGAAACACACTCACTAGGTGTTCCTTCCCCCTCCAGCGGGACAAAATTAGCTGGATTTGTTGTGGTACATCGCTTTATCGTGATATCAGGATAAGTTGTCAATGTAGAATATGCTAAGCATCTGGCCTGTGTCAAAACAAATCGTCCTTGTTCTAATAATTCAGCAGTCTTATGATGAGTGTAAATAGTGTTTAAATCCTTGAGGCATTCTAGTGTATACTGTTTACCTTGGTAGGTGAAGGAAAAAAGGTGTCTGCTTTCTTCTGCTAATGGAACGCTGAAAAATGCAGAGCAGAGGTCAATCACAGTGAAATAATTAGCAGCAGGTGGAACATTTGTCAATAGCGTATGCAGATTTGGAACCTCCGCTGGCCAATCTTCAACTACTTCATTAACTGCTCTTAGGTCATGCACTAACCTCCACTTTGACTTGTTGGCTTTTTCAACTGGTAAAATTGGGGTATTACAATAACTGATTGTCTCAATCAGTACTTCTGCCTCAACCAATCCATCAATTGTTGCCTTTATCCCTTCCACTGCTTCACGTTTTAATGGGTATTGTTGCTTTCTTGGTAATTGAACTCCTGGTTTAGTTGCAATTCTAATGGGGTTTGCTGATCTAACTAGGCCAACATCTGTGTCATGTTTTGACCATAACTGTACAGGCACTTGTTGTTCCATCTCTGAGATAAGTTCGTCCATTCTAGACTTCAGTTCGCTTTTCTCTACTGTCTCAACTATCAATTTTGGAATCCCTACCATTTTGGTTGTGCAGATGATTTTGAGATATGTCATATATTTTGTTTGAAAAATGAAAGGGTTATCAGTGGCTTACCAAAGCTTTCCTTCTACCTTTAACATCATTGGGCCTAGATCTTGTGCTTGACCCCCCTCATTTATAAATAATGTAACATGTGGTACTGAATCATCTACTCTAAACCAAGTATTAGTGAATTCACAGTGTTCAATTTGTAACGCTGCTCTCTCTGGTCCTACAATTATGTAATTTGAAGTCAGACACACAGTCTGTCCTTTAGTTCCTCCTAACCACTCTTTTTCCATTTTTGGATCTCTAAGGGGATCATATCTCATTGTACAATGGAATTCGGTTTCTGGGGAAACTGGTTTCTGAAGTTGCTCTTTTATATACTGTATCTTCCCCATTTTTCAAGTGTGTCCCCTACTACCCAATCTATATTCCCTATCCAAAATATTTTTGTCTATTGTTCTTGTTGCTCAGCTCCACCCATTACTAACATCTGTTTTATACCTGTATTTTTATATATATATATATATATATATATATATATATATATATCCCTTCAGGAGAGCACCATATCTGTAAGTTCAATTTGCATATAGCATCCCTACCCAACAAGTTGACTGGCGTTTGGTCAGACACTAGTATTGGAATCTTTATTTCAGAGTCTTTGACTTTTATGCTGACAGGGGCTGTCATTGGAATTAGCTGTGTCAGTCCCGAAAATCCCACTGTGTTGACGTATTTTCCAGACCTGGGTAGGTGAGAGGCATAATTTTGGCTCAACCATGTGAATGTTGCCCCTGTGTCAAGCATAATGGGTATTATCTTGTCCTCTATTTTAACCCGCAGCATAGGTTCTTGGTCAGCATTGGCAGCTGACTCCTCCCCGTAGGATTCTCTGGGCACCCCTAGTAACCTTGGTCTGGGCCACGCCATGGGTTGACTGGCCCTGATACTTGGTGTTGCTGATTCAAGGATCTCTGCTGCCAAGGTTGTTGCATCTGGCCTTGCATCTCATCTTGTGGCCATGGGTTCACTGGGCAATTTCTCTTGGTGTGTCCAGGTTGATCCATGTTCCTCTGTTGGTTGCTGTATGTCCTTCCTCTTCCTCTTCCTCTTCCCCTTCCTGGTGCTGACATTGCTCTGTTTCTGTTGTCTTGTTGTTCAGGAAGATAGATCACGATAGGTGCATTCGGTTGTTATGGGTTTTCCCACGTTGACTGGCACATTCTGACCCATGTTGACTGGAGCTTGCTGTATGACTTGTGGCGCTTGACTTGGTATGTTCACAGCAGCCATCACTGCAGACTGATCTTCAACTTCCTTTACTGCAGCCTGTACTTTCTTCTTCTTGTTAATCAGTTCATCCAGTTGTAGCTGAGTCAATTTTCTTTGAAGCTCTCTTTCTTGATTCTTCAGCTTTAGTTTATTCTTCCTGTACTGTTCCACTGCGTGAGCCACATGGTCACTGAACTCCTTTGATGTCTTTGAGGCCAACCCGACCACATCCTCCAGCTTGGCTTTTACAGAGGGAGGCATGGCGTCAATTATGGAGGATCTGAACAGTGCTGTTATCACTGGATCCCGTTCAGGGTATCTCTCCAGCTCTTGCTTCCACTTTCTTGACTGTCTTTGAACATAGGTGATTGGATTTTCCTCATCTCCTATTGGTTCCCCTTTCAGCATCTTCGGATCCATCTGAGTTTGATAATGTTCTCGAAGAGCCCGCCATAGTGCAGCTCTATGCCTGTCCAATGGTGTGGCATCCATCCTGGTCGAATTGACTGCAGCTCCAAGTCCAGAGGCTTTAAGGATTTCATTAGTCTTTGCACCTCCAACGCTCTTTGCCAGCAGGGCCTTGACATCTCCACTGGCTAGTATCTTTCCCATTGTCTCTTCTTCCAGCAGTCTGATCCATTTGCCAGCCCCTTCATGTAGGTCAGGGAGGCGGGCTATCAGTCCCTCCAGATCTTGTCCTGCCCATGGCACGTACTGTCCTTGATGTCCTTTGATCAGGATGGGGCATTGTAAGGGATCTTCTTCCAGTTGTTCCTCTTCATCTTTATATGGACTCAGTTTGCGTGCTGGTATCTCTCTCAAATTGTCTCCGCTCCTCCAGTGTGGTTCGCTTGGGGGTGCTTCTTCTAAAAGGAGGGTTCCAGACACATGCTTGTATTCCCTGTGTGGGCTGGCTGAATTAGATCTTCGTCTTTGATGTTCCCGAAGTCTCTGTTGGTCCCTTTCTATGGAGTCTCTTAGGAGTCTTCGCATGGCTTCAACTTCTTGGTCGATCTGTTCTTTAGTTATCCGTATATCTCGTTCTATTTCTTCCCGGTCAAGTCTGGCTCGTTGTCTGTCAACCTCCACCTTCTTCCCCGTCTTTCCTCTGAGTTCCTGCAAAGCTTGACTTGCATGGAAATACGGGTTAGACAATGCAGGGCTTCCATGAGCGTCAATCAGGTGTTTGAGGTCTAAGGCACTTCCCTGACTCCCCTCACGGCTCACAGCATCCCATCTTGATAAAATTAGAGGGTCACTCATGTCTGCTCCTCTACAGTCCTGATTCACCTTTATTTCTTCTTCCTTCTCATTTTCAAAATTCACTTTGCCTTTTATAGCCACTGTTCCAGTCACTAGTGGGAGCTGTTTACCAGTCAAGTCATAGGATGGTGCATATGGGGTTGGGGTCTCTATTATGCTTTCTTTTTTCCCTACTCTCTTTCTAAGTTCTTTTATCAATTGTGCTCCCTTTTCTTTAAATAAATTTAATACCTCTTGTTCTTTTCCCCGTTTCTCATCTCTTTTGTTGCTCTTATTATGGGCTTTGTGATTTTTTATCAGATTTTTTATCATCGTACCAAGGAGCTGTAGGCAGACTGCCATGCCGAATGACCTCTGTTCTGTTGTTTGTGGAATTTACAAC
The DNA here is from genome assembly GCF_051911475.1 of Siphateles boraxobius. Lineage (NCBI taxonomy): Eukaryota > Metazoa > Chordata > Actinopteri > Cypriniformes > Leuciscidae > Siphateles > Siphateles boraxobius. Next base: position 609,482 of record NW_027509186.1, read on the forward strand.
CTGTCACACTGCTTGCAGAGCAGATTATGGGAACAGAGCCATCTTCTAAAAAGCACATGCGCCTCATCAATAGGTTTCTGTAGTGTAGTGGTCATCACGTTCGCCTAACACGTGAAAGATCCTCGGTTCGAAACCGAGCAGATACAGTGGTTGGATTCTGACAGAAAATTTAAACTGTTTGCCACTCTAGGTGGGTGCAGCGATCATTTCCTTTATATGCTTTTTTATAAGCGTGCACCTAAAGATTTATGTCTGCCACCTGAAGACGTGTTTCCGTAGTGTAGTGGTTATCACGTTCGCCTCACACGCGAAAGGTCCCCAGTTCAAAACTGGGCGGAAACTGTGGGTGGTTTTTGCAAAAATTTCATATGCGATTTTCTGTTGAGCAGGTCAGTACACTTGCAGGGATGCAGGCACATTTTCTGTCAAAATAAAACAAATGACCGTTGAGGTTTCCTGTACAGTAATAAAAAATGTTTGGTCTGCCAACAAAATTAGCAGCTTTTTGCCATGTTTAAAACACTGGGCAGTCTATAGTTTCAGTCGCTTTTGAACAAGCGTATCCTAGAAGAGGTGGGACTGATGTCCAAATCAAGTTTCCGTAGTGTAGTGGTTATCACGTTCGCTTTACACGCGACAGGTCCTCAGTTCAAAACTGGGTGGAAACAAGTGGAGGCATGTTAAATATAAATGCTGCAATTCGCTACAAAACCCTTACTTTTGAGACAGGTGAAGGCCATCGTACTAAGGAGCTGTAGGCAGATTGCCATGCCGAATAACCTCTGTTCTGTTGTTTGTGGAATTTACAAACTGTCACACTGCTTGCAGAGCAGATTATGGGAAGGAGCCATCTTCTAAAAAGCACATTCGCCATCAGTAGGTTTCTGTAGTGTAGTGTTCATCACGTTCGCCTAACACGCGAAAGGTCCTCGGTTCGAAACCGAGCAGAAACAGTGGTTGGATTCTGACAGAAAATTTAAACTGTTTGCCACTCTAGGTGGGTGGAGTGATCATTTCCTTTATATTCTTTTTAATAAGCGTGCACCTAAAGATTTATATCTGCAACCTGAAGACGTGTTTCCGTAGTGTAGTGGTTATCACGTTCGCCTCACCCGCGAAAGGTCCCCAGTTCGAAACTGGGCGGAAACTGTGAGTGGTTTTTGCAAAAATTTCGTATGCGATTTTCTGTTGAGCAGGTCAGTACACTTGCAGGGATATTTGTGGTTTAATCTCTTTAGAAAAGGACAAAAATAAAACAAATGACCATTGAGGTTTCCTGTACAGTAATATAAAATGTTCGGTCTGCCAACAAAATTAGCAGCATTTTGCCATGTTAAAAACACTGGGCAGTCTATAGTTTCAGTCGCTTTTGAACAAGCGTACGCTAGAAGCGGTGGGACTAATGTCCAAATCAAGTTTCCGTAGTGTAGTGGTTATCACGTTTGCTTTACACGCGAAAGGTCCTCAGTTCAAAACTGGCGGAAACAAGTGGAGGCATTTTAAATTTTATGCTCCAATTCGCTACAAAACCCTTGCTTTTGAGACAGGTGAAGGCCATCGTACCAAGGAGCTGTAGGCAGACTGCCATGCCGAATGACCTCTGTTCTGTTGTTTGTGGAATTCACAGACTGTCACACTGCTTGCAGAGCAGATTATAGGAAGGAGCCATCTTCTAAAAAGCACATGTGCCTCATCAATATGTTTCTGTAGTGTAGTGGTCATCACGTTCGCCTAACACGCGAAAGGTCCTCGGTTCGAAACCGAGCAGAAACAGTGGTTGGATTCTGACAGAAAATTTTAACTGTTTGCCACGCTAGGTGGGTGCAGCGATCATTTCCTTTATATGCTTTTTAATAAGCGTGCACCTAAAGATTTATGTCTGCAACCAGAAGACGTGTTTCTGTAGTGTAGTGGTTATGACGTTCGCCTCACACGCAAAAGGTCCCCAGTTTGAAACTGTGCGGAAACTGTGGGTGGTTTTTGCAAAAAGTTCGTATGCGATTTTCTGTTGAGCAGGTCAGTACACTTGCAGGGATGTTTGTGGTTTAATCTCTTTAGAAAAGGACAACAATAAAACAAATGACCATTGAGGTTTCCTGTACAGTAATATAAAAGGTTTTGAGGTTTCCTGTACAGTAATATAAGATGTTCAGTCTGCCGCTAGCAGCTTTTTGCCATGTTAAAAACACTGGGCAGTCTATAGTTTCAGTCGCTTTTGAACAAGCGTACCCTAGAAGCGGTGGGACTGACTTGCAAATCAAGTTTCCGTAGTGTAGTGGTTATCACGTTTGCTTTACACGCGAAAGGTCCTCAGTTCAAAACTGGGCGGAAACAAGTGGATGCATTTTAAATATAAATGCTGCAATTCGCTACAAAACCCTTACTTTTGAGACAGGTGAAGGCCATCGTACCAAGGAGCTGTAGGCAGACTGCCATGCCGAATGACCTATGTTCTGTTGTTTGTGGAATTCACAGACTGTCACATTACTTGCAGAGCAGATTATGGGAAGGAGCCATCTACTAAAAAGCACATACCATGATATCACGTTCGTTTTACACGCAAAGGTCTTCAGTTCAAAACTGGGCGGAAACAAGTGGAGGCATGTTAAATATAAATGCTGCAATTCGATACAAACCGAGCAGAAACAGTGGTTGGGTTCTGACAGAAAATTTATACTGTTTGCCACGCTAGGTGAGTGTAGCGCTCATTTCCTTTATACGCTTTTTAACAAGCGTGCACCTAAAGATTTATGTCTGCCACCTGAAGACGTGTTTCCGTAGTGTAGAGGTTATCACGTTCGCTTCACACGCGAAAGGTCCCCAGTTCGAAACTGGGCGGAAACAGTGGGTGGTTTTTGCAAAAATTTCGTATGCGATTTTCTGTTGAGCAGGTCAGTACACTTGCAGGGATGTTTGTGGTTTAATCTCTTAGAAAAAGACAAAAATAAAACAAATGACCATTGAGGTTTCCTGTACAGTAATATAAAATGTTCGGTCTGCCAACAAAATTAGCAGCTTTTTGCCATGTTAAAAACACTGGGCAGTCTATAGTTTCAGTCGCTTTTGAACAAGCGTACGCTAGAAGCGGTGGGACTGACGTCCAAATCAAGTTTCCGTAGTGTAGTGGTTATCACATTTGCTTTACACATGAAAGGTCCTCAGTTCAAAACTGGGCGGAAACAAGTGGATGCATTTTAAATATAAATGCTGCAATTCGCTACAATACCCTTACTTTTGAGACAGGTGAAGGCCATCGAAGGCCACTTGCACCTCATCAATAGGTTTCTGTAGTGTATTGGTCATCACGTTCGCCTAACACGCGAAAGGTCTTCGGTTCGAAACCGAGCAGAAAAAGTGGTTGGATTCTGACAGAAAATTTAAACTGTTTGCCACACTAGGTGGGTGCAGCGCTCATTTCCTTTATATGCTTTTAATAAGCGTGCACCTAAAGATTTATGTCTGCAGCCTGAAGACTTGTTTCCGTAGTGAAGTGGTTATCACGTTTGCCTCACACGCGAATGGTCCCCAGTTCGAAACTGTGGGTGTTTTTTGCAAAAATTACGTATGCGATTTTCTTTTGAGCAGGTCAGTACACTTGCAGGGATGTTTGTAGTTTAATCTCTTTAAAAAAGGACAAAAATAAAACAAATGACCATTGAGGTTTCCTAAACAGTAATATAAACTGTTCGGTCTGCCAACAAAATTAGCAGCTTTTTGCCATGTTAAAAACACTGGGCAGTCTATAGTTTCAGTCGCTTTTGAACAAGCGTACGCTAGAAGAGGTTGGAATGAGATCCAAACCAAGTTTCCGTAGTGTAGTGGTTATCACGTTCGCTTTACAGGCGAAAGGTCCTCAGTTCAAAATTGGGTGGAAACAAGTGGAGGGATTTTAAATATAAATGCTGCAATTCGCTACAAAACCCTTACTTTTAAGACAGGTGAAGGCCATCATACCAAGGAGCTGTAGGCAGACTGCCATGCCGAATGACACTAGGTGGGTGCCGAATGACCTCTGTTCTGTTGTTTGTGGAATTTACAGACTGTCACACTGCTTGCAGGGCAGATTATGGGAAGGAGCCATCTTCTAAAAAGCACATTCGTCTCGTCAATAGGTTTCTGTAGTGTAGTGGTCATCACATTCGCCTAACACGCGAAAGGTCCTCGGTTCGTAAACCGAGCAGAAACAGTGGTTGGATTCTGACAGAAAATGTAAACTCTTTGCAACGCTAGGTGGGTGCAGCGCTCATTTCCTTTATATGCTTTTTAATAAGCGTGCACCTAAAGATTTATGTCTGCTACCTGAAGACGTGTTTGTAGTGTAGTGGTTATCACGTTCGCCTCACACGCGAAAAGTCCCCAGTTCGAAACTGGGCGGAAACTGTGGGTGATTTTTGCAAAAATTTCGTATGCGATTTTCTGTTGAGCAGGTCAGTACACTTGCAGGGATGTTTGTGGTTTAATCTCTTAGAAAAGGACAAAAATAAAACAAATGACCATTGAAGTTTCCTGTACAGTAATATAAAATGTTCGGTCTGCCAACAAAATTAGCAGCTTTTTGCCCTGTTAAAAACACTGGGCAGTCTATAGTTCCAGTCGCTTTTGAACAAGCATACCCTAGAAGCGGTGGGACTGATGTTCAAATCAAGTTTCCGTAGTGTAGTGGTTATCACGTTTGCTTTACACGCGAAAGGTCCTCAGTTCAAAACTGGGCGGAAACAAGTGGATGCATTTTAAATATAAATGCTGCAATTCGCTACAAAACCCTTACTTTTGAGACAGGTGAAGGCCATCGTACCAAGGAGCTGTAGGCAGACTGCCATGGCGAATGACCTCTGTTCTGTTGTTTGTGGAATTCACAGACTGTCACACTGCTTGCAGAGCAGATTATGGGAAGGAGCCATCTTCTAAAAAGCACATGTGCCTCATCAATAGGTTTCTGTAGTGTAGTGTTTATCACGTTGGCCTAACACGCGAAAGGTCCTCGGTTCGAAACCGAGCAGAAACAGTGGTTGGATTCTGACAGAAATTTTTAACTGCTTGCAACGCTAGGTAGTAGCAGCGCTCATTTCCTTTATATGCTTTTTAATAAGCGTGGACCTAAAGATTTATGTCTGCCACATGAAGACGTGTTTCCGTAGTGTAGTGGTTATCACGTTCGCCTCACACGCGAAAGGTCCCCAGTTCGAAACTGGGCGGAAACTTTGGGTGGTTTTTGCAAAAATTTCGTATGCGATTTTCTGTTGAGCAGGTCAGTACACTTGCAGGGATGTTTGTGGTTTAATCTCTTTAGAAAAGGACAAAAATAAAACAAATGACCATTGAGGTTTCCTGTATAGTAATAAAAAATGTTTGGTCTGCCAACAAAATTAGCAGCTTTTTGCCATGTTTAAAAAACTGGGCAGTCTATAGTTTCAGTCGCTTTTGAACAAGCGTACCCTAGAAGAGGTGGGACTGACGTCCAAATCAAGTTTACGTAGTGTAGTGGTTATCACGTTGGCTTTACACGCGACAGGTCCTCAGTTCAAAACTGGGTGGAAACAAGTGGAGGCATGTTAAATATAAATACTGCAATTCGCTACAAAACCCTTACTTTTGAGACAGGTGAAGGCCATCGTACCAAGGAGCTGTAGGCAGATTGCCATGCCGAATAACCTCTGTTCTGTTGTTTGTGTAATTTACAAACTGTCACACTGCTTGCAGAGCAGATTATGGGAAGGAGCCATCTTCTAAAAACTACATGCTCCATCAATAGGTTTCTGTAGTGTAGTGGTCATCACGATCGCCTAACACGCGAAAGGTCCTCGGTTTCCAAACTGAGCAGAAACAGTGGTTAGATTCTGACAGAAAATTTAAACTGTTTGCCACGCTAGGTGGATGAAGCGCTCATTTCCTTTATATGCTTTTTAATAATTGTGCACCTAAAGATTTATGTCTGCAACCTGAAGACGTGTTTGTAGTGTAGTGGTTATCACGTTCGCCTCACACACGAAAAGTCCCCAGTTCGAAACTGGGCGGAAAATGTGGGTGGTTTTTGCAAAAATTTCATATGCGATTTTCTGTTGAGCAGGTCAGTACACTTGCAGGGATGCAGGAACATTTTCTGTCAAAAATAAAACAAATGACCGTTGAGGTTTCCTGTACAGTAATAAAAAATGTTTGGTCTGCCAACAAAATTAGCAGCTTTTTGCCATGTTTAAAACACTGGGCAGTCTATAGTTTCAGTCGCTTTTGAACAAGCGTACCCTAGAAGAGGTGGGACTGGCGTCCAAATCAAGTTTCCGTAGTGTAGTGGTTATCACGTTCGCTTTACACGCGACAGGTCCTCAGTTCAAAACTGGGTGGGAACAAGTGGAGGCATGTTAAATATAAATGATGCAATTCGCTACAAAACCCTTACGCCCTTTAGGCCACCGGGTTAGGGAAGGGGTCCGCGGACAGCTTAAAAGGTAGTCCGTGGTAGGAGGTTAGTGGACCCCTGCGCGACGCCCCCTAGGTGATTTTTGGGGGACCGGCCGACGGTGCCGGGCTACGGGCGTCGGCCACAGGGGGTGACTCGCCGACCGCCCTCAGTCGATTCGACGCAGCCTGACAGCCTGCTTGACCACGAACGGCCCGTCCGTCCACGGCCAATCTAAGTGACGGCCCGTGGCCCCGCCCAGTGACCACGGACAGCCTATTCGTCCCACTGACAGCCTGTTTGACCACGAACGGCCCGTCTGTCCACGGCCAATCTAAGTGACCACGGACAGCCTATTCATCCCCCTAACCGCCTGTGTGACCACGAACAGCCTATTCATCCCACTGTGCACCTATGTGACCACGAACGGCCTATTCATCCCACTGACCGCCTGTGTGGCCACGAATGGCCTATGTGTCCCATCAGAAGAATTATGCATTATTAGACTTAAAATGGCATGTCCAGGGACAGCTTACAGGGACTCTGTCAAATAAGTTACAGGTGGGCAAAGTAAGGGCCCACCTGTAACTTATTTGACGGGGTCCAAATAGGCTGTCCGTGGTCAATGCATTAACAGGTCATATTTCATAATTACAGTGGTTTTATGAGGTGAAACCTACTCTACACCACACAGGGGACACAATACAACACACTGATGTACATTAAAGCTATTAATTATGCATAATTAGCCTAAATATGGACTGTCCATGAACAGCCTATTTGGACCCTATCGAATAAGCTACAGGTGGGATGCTGTTTTTAACTTAGACATTTTCAGCGGGTGAATCCCCGTAATGATTAGGCGATTTCATCACATGTGGTGAAGTCCCACCTGCAACTTATTTGACGGGGTCCAAATAGGCTGTCCGTGGTCAATGCATTAACAGGTCATATTTCATAATTACAGTGGTTTTATGAGGTGAAACCTACTGTACACCACACAGGGGACACAATACAACACACTGATGTACAGTAAAGCTATTAATTATGCATAATTAGCCTAAATATGGACTGTCCATGAACAGCCTATTTGGACCCTGTCGAATAAGTTACAGGTGGGCAAAGTAAGGGCCCACCTGTAACTTATTTGACGGGGTCCAAATAGGCTGTCCGTGGTCAATGCATTAATAGGTCATATCTCATAATTACAATGGTTTTATGTGGTCAAACCTACTGTAAACCACACTGGGGACACACTACAGCACACTGATGTACATTAAAGCTATTAATTATGCATAATTAGCCTAAATATGGACTGTCCATGAACAGCCTATTTGGACCCTGTCGAATAAGCTACAGGTGGGATGCTGTTTTTAACTTAGACATTTTCAGCGGGTGAATCCCTGTAATGATTAGGCGATTTCATCACATGTGGTGAAGTCCCACCTGCAACTTATTTGACGGGGCCCAAATAGGCTGTCCGTGGTCAATGCATTAACAGGTCATATTTCATAATTACAGAGGTTTTATGAGGTGAAACCTACTGTACACCACACAGGGGACACAATACAACACAATGATGTACATTAAAGCTAATAATTATGCATAATTAGCCTAAAAATGGACTGTCCACGGACAGCATTTAGGGCACCCGTCAAATAGGTTACAGATGGGATGCTGTTTTTGACTGTAACGCACTTAACGGGGTACTACGGACCCCAGTCTTTGCGGACCGTCTGAGGGGACCCTGAGGGGCCACAGATTTCAAATCGGAGCCATTCGGAGCTATTGGGACCGTTGCGTGGGGATGTCCACCAAGCGCCTATGAAAATGAATGGGATAAGTTGCACGTGTCAGTGGCTCCCGCGCGGCCCCCAGGGGTCCGAGGGGCCCCAAACTCTACAAAAAGTTGCGTCACGTGGCCCTCTGCGACAGACAGAGCGGGCTAGGTCGAGACATGCCAAGTTTATTGTTAGCTATTTTTTATGCACCTCTCTGTCTCCCATTGATCTCTATGGGAGCATGTGTCTGCAAGGGTTAATTCAGCAGTTAGGATTAGACGGCCTACTAGGCTCAGGAAGCATCTAGAGCCACGATACTCTGGGGCCCGATTCGGGGGCCCGTGGCGGTCGTCCGTGACCAATCTCGAGGTCCTGCGACCTTTTGACCCATTAGGGCGACTGTTTACTTGACGTACCACGTGCAACTTATTCCATGGGGCTGTTGGTGGCAAATTAGCGCGAAAAAAGGTCAGAGGGACGCGGAACTCTAGAACCCGTCCCCGGGGCCCGTGACGAGACCCGCGTGTCGGTTTCGGGCCGATCGGGCGTTTCCTTCAAAGCGTTTGGCTGAAACACATACTTGGAACCGATCTAGAACCACCAAGCCCGTGATCTAGAACCGGGGGCCCCCGGACCACAGCCGTGCCGAATTTGGGGCCGCTGCGACCTTTCGACCCCTTTTGGCCCCTGTTTTTTTGACGTCCCACGTGCAACTTATTCCATGGGGCTGTTGGTGGCCAATTAGCGTGAAAAAAGGTCAGAGGGACGCGGAACTCTAGACCCCTTCCCAGGGGCCCGTGACGAGACGCATACGTCAGTTTCGGGCCGATCGGACCTTTCTGTCCACCCTTCACCGAGCACATGGTCCAATTAATGGCAGCCCTCTTGCACACACAGAAAGACATATGCTCAGTAGGACCAAAAGTGAGGAGATTTTTGCACAAAAAAATGATACACTTGGAACCGATCTAGAACCCTGCTATCCAGGATCTAGAACCGGGGGCCCCTCGACTACCAGGGCGTCGAATTTGGAGGCGGTGCGACCTTTCGACCCCTGTATTTCCGCCCTCCCACGTGCAACTTATTCAGTTTAAACTTCACAGGCGCTTCCAGGTCAAGGGGGGCTTTTTACGGCCAAACGAGCAGTTTTGGGCACGGAACTCTAGAACCCGTCCCCGGGGCCCGTGAAGGGACGCATATGTCAGTTTCGGGCCGATCGGGCGTTTCCTTCGAACCGTTTTGTTGAAACACATACTTAGAACCGATCTAGAACCACCAAACCCGTGATCTAGAACCGGGGGCCCCCGGACTACCGCTGTGCCGAATTTGGGGCCGCTGCGACCTTTCGACCCCTTTTGGCCCCTTTTTATTTGACGTCCCACGTGCAACTTATTCCATGGGGCTGTTGGTGGCCAATTAGCGCGAAAAAAGGTCAGAGGGACGCGGAACTCTAGAACCCGTCCCAGGGGCCCGTGACGGGACGCATACGTCAGTTTCGGGCCGATCGGACCTTTCTGTCACACGTCCACCAAACACCTGTGAAAATGAATGGGATAAGTCACACGTGTCAGTGGCCCCTGTTCGGCCCCCGGAGGTCCCACGGGCCCCAAACACTGCGTGCCGGGCCCCCTCGGGCCTCCGAACGACATATCAGGAGGACGAGTCTCTAGAACTCAGGGCTAATTTTTTTTCCACATTTGTTCAAGTTTCTCTTCAAAGGCCACTTGCACTCATAGTCAGCTCATAGACTGGAATTCCCTCTTGATGGGTCAAACTGAAAACACACTCGGAACCGATCTAGAACCACCAAACCCGGGATCTAGAACCGGGGGCCCCCGAACACCCACCGCGTCGAGTTTGGGGCCGCTGCGACCTTTCGACCCCTTTTGGCCCCTGTTTTTTTGACGTCCCACGTGCAACTTATTCCATGGGGCTGTTGGTGGCCAAATAGCGCGAAAAAATGTCAGAGGGACGCGGAACTCTAGAACCCGTCCCAGGGGCCCGTGACGGGACGCATACGTCAGTTTCGGGCCGATCGGGCGTTTCCTTCGAACCGTTTTGCTGAAACACATATTTGGAACCGATCTAGAACCACCAAATGGGGAGGAGCCATCTTCTGAAAAGCACATGTGCCTCATCAATAGGTTTCTGTAGTGTAGTGGTCATCACGTTCGCCTAACACGCGAAAGGTCCTCGGTTCGAATCCGAGCAGAAACAGTGGTTGGATTCTGACAGAAAATTTTAACTGTTTGCCACGCTAGGTGGGTGCAGCGATCATTTCCTTTATATGCTTTTTAATAAGTGTGCACCTAAAGATTTATGTCTGCAACCTGAAGACCTGTTTCCGTAGTGTAGTGGTTATCACGTTCGCCTCACACGCGAAAGGTCCCCAATTCGAAACTGGGCGGAAACTGTGGGTGGTTTTTGCAAAAATTTCGTAAGCGATTTTCTGTTGAGCAGGTCAGTACACTTGCAGGGATGTTTGTGGTTTAATCTCTTAGAAAAGGACAAAAATAAAACAAATGACCATTGAGGTTTCCTGTACAGTAATATAAGATGTTCAGTCTGCCAACAAAATTAGCAGCTTTTTGCCATGTTAAAAACACTGGGCAGTCTATAGTTTCAGTCGCTTTTGAACAAGCGTACCCTAGAAGCGGTGGGACTGACTTGCAAATCAAGTTTCCGTAGTGTAGTGGTTATCACGTTTGCTTTACACGCGAAAGGTCCTCAGTTCAAAACTGGGCGGAAACAATTGGATGCATTTTAAATATAAATGCTGCAATTCGCTACAAAACCCTTACTTTTGAGACAGGTGAAGGCCATCGTACCAAGGAGCTGTAGGCAGACTGCCATGCCGAATGACCTCTGTTCTGTTGTTTGTGGAATTCACAGACTGTCACACTGCTTGCAGAGCAGATTATGGGAAGGAGGCATCTTCTAAAAAGCACATGTGCCTCATCAATAGGTGTCTGTAGTGTAGTGGTCATCACGTTTGCCTAACACGCGAAAGGTCCTCGATTCGAAACCGAGCAGAAACAGTAGTTGGATTCTGTCATAAAATTTTAACTGTATGCCACGCTAGGTGGGTGCAGCGATCATTTCCTTTATATGCTTTTTAATAAGCGTGAACCTAAAGATTTATGTCTGCAAACTTAAGACATGTTTCCGTAGTGAGGTGGTTATCACGTTTGCCTCACACGCGAAAGGTCCCCAGTTCGAAACTGTGGGTGGTTTTTGCAAAAATTTCGTATGCGATTTTCTGTTGAGCAGGTCAGTACACTTGCAGGGATGTTTGTGGTTTAATCTCTTTAGAAAAGGACAAAAATAAAACAAATGACCATTGAGGTTTCCTTTACAGTAATATAAAATGTTCGGTCTGCCAACAAAATTAGCAGCATTTTGCCATGTTAAAAACACTGGGCAGTCTATAGTTTCAGTCGCTTTTGAACAAGCGTACCCTAGAAGCGGTGGGACTGACGTCCAAATCAAGTTTCCATAATGTAGTGGTTATGACGTTTGCTTTACACGCGAAAGGTCCTCAGTTCAAAACTGGGCGGAAAACAAGTGGAGGCATTTTAAATTTACTGCTCCAATTCGCTACAAAACCCTTGCTTTTGAGACAGGTGAAGGCCATCGTACCAAGGAGCTGTAGGCAGACTGCCATGCCGAATGACCTCTGTTCTGTTGTTTGTGGAATTCACAGACTGTCACACTGCTTTCAGAGCAGATTATGGGAAGGAGCCATCTTCTAAAAAGCACATGCCATGATATCACGTTCGCTTTATACGCGACAGGTCCTCAGTTCAAAACTGGGTGGAAACAAGTGGAGGCATGTTAAATATAAATGCTGCAATTCGCTACAAAACCCTTACTTTTGAGACAGGTGAAGGCCATCGTACCAAGGAGCTGTAGGGAGATTGCCATGCCGAATAACCTCTGTTCTGTTGTTTGTGGAATTTACAAACTGTCACACTGCTTGCAGAGCAGATTATGGGAAGGAGGCATCTTCTAAAAAGCACATGAACCATCAATAAGTTTCTGTAGTGTAGTGGTCATCACGTTCGCCTAACACGCGAAAGGTCCTTGGTTCGAAACAGTGGTTGGATTCTGACAGAAAATTTAAACCGCTTGCCACGCTAGGTGGGTGCACCGCTCATTTCCTTTATATGCTTTTTAATAAGCGTGCACCTAAAGATTTATGTCTGCAACCTGAAGACGTGTTTGTAGTGTAGTGGTTATCACGTTCGCCTCACACGCGAAAAGTCGCTTCGCTAGAAGAGGTGGGAATGAGATCCAAACCAAGTTTCCGTAGTGTAGTGGTTATCACGTTTGCTTTACATGCAAAAGGTACTCAGTTCAAAATTGGGTGGAAACAAGTGGAGGCATGTTAAATATAAATGCTGCAATTTGCTACAAAACCCTTACTTTTAAGACAGGTGAAGGCCATCGTACCAAGGAGCTGTAGGCAGACTGCCATGCCCAATGACCTCTGTTCTGTTGTTTGTGAAATTTACAGACTGTCACAATGCTTGCAGGGCAGATTATGGGAAGGAGCCATCTTCTAAAAAGCACAATTGTCTCAACAATAGGTTTCTGTAGTGTAGTGGTCATCACATTCGCCTAACACGCGAAAGGTCCTCGGTTTGAAACCGAGCAGAAACAGTATAACAGAATAATATAATTACCTGCATCTAAAAGAAACTCCTCAGATGTTTTTTCCTTCACTGTCACAGCACTCGGAGTAGAAAAACATTGAAAAATGAAAGTCAGGGGGGTGGCCTCTGGTTCAGCAGCAAGAGCGGTCTCAGCAGAAGAGGAATCCTCTAAGCATTTCTGAAATTCAGCAAAATTAGTGTAATATGCGAGCAAGAATTATAAAGTATTTGTTTTTTAATAAAAAGTCTGTTATCAAAGAACTTTAAAGGCTTACCTGAGATGGAAATGAGAACTGAGTGCCAGATGAAGACGCTTCTTGCATCCCTAGGTCTGTCTTCCTGCTTTTGTGTTTGTCAAAGTCAAGAGGCACAGGTCGACAGCCTGGCTCCACATATTGTAAGCCAAACCTCTCTCTTGTGTCCCAGCTGGAGATGTGGAAGGCTGGATATTTGGGTTGCCCAGTCACTCTTATAGATGCCCTGCTTAACTCCAACATCAAAACAGGGTCAAACACTCCAGGTAAGACAAGCCCAGGCTGTTTCAGGTCCACCAGCCGCTGATAATTCCAGCGTGCGACACCAGTCATACCCTGCGCCTGGAACAGCTCAGGAGAGACGCGATTACCCGTTACCCACTGAGCCTGGTGGAAATGAAACCCCTCTTGCTGTGAAGTGCCTCTGACAGGGATCCAGATGGCCACAGCAGCTCCTTCACCCTTGACATGATTCAGTTGTAGCGTTTCACCATGTCTGTAGAGGATTCCTTCCTCCACCTCAGGGTCACTCAGGCAGCCTCTAAGGATGTGGATATGCTGAATCCAACACAATTTTAGCATCGAGGGTTTAAAAAGGAAGATGTTGTTGGGATCCTTTGCAAGATGGAAATGGTGAAGTACTTCTTCCACTCTTTGGACCAGCTCTCTAGGATGTGGCACTTTTGTCCTGCAGTGCGCTCTGATGTGCTGCTTTGTGGGATTACCAGGCTCAGTTCCACAGAACTTGTATGCTTTCCTCAGTTTCTCCAGGTCACTCTGATCTACTACAGAGAAGGCAGAAGAGAGGAAGTGGCAGAACGAGCTATACAGAGGATGGTGCTCCGAAACACATTCCCTGGTGAATCGCCGCATACAGTTAAACAAGTCTAGTTTAACCACCATGTCCTCATTGTACTTCTGGCAAGCGGCATTTACATTCTTGAGGTTTCCTGATGTAACCTCTGCCACAGTAGCTTCAGTGGTCCTCCAAGCTTCCCACTGCTGGTGCTCATACTGTCCTGGGTCCATCACTCTGAAAGCAGCACAGCAGTCCCTAAGTACATAAAAGGGAAATACATTTTAATGTATTCATTACCTTTGCTTAGACATCTTGATGTGATGTGTGATGAGATGTGATTATTCTTACCTGTCCACCCACTGGTACTTGGCCTTGGGTATGGAGAGCTCCACACCGAGGCAGCCATCTGCGGCGCCATTTTGGTTATAGAACAAGATTTATCTGACGCTTTTATCCAAAGCGACTTACAATTGCTATATTTCGCACGCCTCTGGAGCAACTAGGGGTTAAGTGTCTCGCAGTGGATTTGAACCCCGGTCTCTCACACCAAAGGCATGTGTATTATCCACTGCGACATCACCACCCCTATATGCCAGCAGCACTGTAGCGATTGGCCATCCCACAGTACATTGAAGTCAAGGATTGCTCACTCTCAGACTGCAGCATCACCCAGGACAGGATCATCCAGTTCTCGTTCATCACAGCGTAGGATGACATTGTGCCAGATGAGAGGGTCACTTTTCTAGCAACTTTGCGTGTGTGATCTGATCTGAACACCTGTCCAAAAGTTCCTTGAAGGAGCTGAGTGAGAGCTGCCTCTTGCCGGTGATATTCCTGAAGCAGGCACTCCACCAGATAATGTGCAGACACAGACACCCCATGCCACCCATCAGTATCTTCGTAACCCCCAAACGAAGCAGGTGTGTCATCCTTCCTCAATGCTCCTGTGATGGTTTCCTGGCCATACAGCCCTGCTTCAGCATCCCTGACGTTCTGCACAATGAGAAGGTAAGCAAGGTGGGCTCTTTCAAACTTAAGGTGAAGCACCTCAGACAGCTGGTTGGCCATGTCATTAGGGGATTTTCCAGAGCGCCTCAGTTCATCCATCACAGTTTTACAGATTGCCTTCTTATGGGTGAGGAAGGTTGGCAAGATGTTTCTGAATCGCTGTGGTAGCATGTCCACCCACTGAGGTTTATCAGCGAACCAGTATTTTTTACATGCCTTACAGCACAGACGTGAAGCAAGGATGTAATATTGCCCACTAGTGCCAAGGATCACTCGGGGTCTTCCCACACCTGAGGACACAACATGAGGATTTGGACAGCTGTAGAGACAGGGCAGGATGTAGTTGTTTCTAAGCCTTTCATTTATACTGTGCTCAGGTTTCCAAATGAAAAAGGGATGGAGCTGGAAGTACTTTGGTGACGGAAGGCCCATGTTTGTCTCTATAAGCTCAGGCTGAGGTGGATAGCGCCACAAGGAGACCATATTCATTAGGTGTCTTACTGGGTGTGATCCTGGCCAGAGCCCCATAGACTCCATCTCTATTTTCATCCAAATTCTTTGATGAATAGAGCAGTTCCAGTGGCTAATATCTTGCAAGTAGCTAGTAACAGGTGCTTCCGTCTGTGCAGACGTCAATGATGCAGGAGCTGTAGGTGCTGATTGTGCTGCAGGAGGTCGTACAGAACCATCAGTCTGTGAAGAAGGACTACACACAGGAGCTGGTGGACTGGGAGAACTAGAGACTGCATGTGATGGTGGTGAAGGCTGTGTCAGAACTGCACGGAACACAAAGCAAAGGAAATAAATGCATATATATATATATATATGCGTGTATAACACATTTAATGCTCGTGTGTTTAACTGTCTTTACTTTTTTTGTTCAAGTAGCTGGGAACAGGGGTTTCAGTCAGTGCAGACGGCATTGGTGCAGGTGGAGGTGCTGATTGTGCTGCTTGAGGTGGTATAAAGCCTTCACCCTGTGAAGAAGGCCTACACACAGGAGCTGATGTTGATGGAGGCTGCAGCAGAGCTGCAAGGAAAAGCACAGGGAGGAAATTAAAAACATATTAAAACACTGAATGTACATGATATGTATTTGATTGTCTTGACTACATTAAATGACTAATCATTATTTATTATTTTATTCTATGTATTTTGTTATTTATTCTAGTAATGCACATTCTGATAATGTTCAAATGTCTGTAAGTAAACAGTCCACTTTTTCACAACAAATAAAAACAGTTTAAATAGCATGCATACAATTCATGAAGTGCACTCACCCTCACCACTGGTATATTCAAACCTTGACAGTAGTTAGAACAAAATAACATGTTTTTTAGAACAGGCAAGAACAGTGCCAAAACAACAAATAAGATAATTAAAAATCAGAAATGGAGGATAAGTCTGTATGTAACCGAATAAGCCTCCAAAACTGATGTGTAAAGTAACCTGTTGTAGATAAGACTGTGGATCCTGTGGCTGCAGATGATCCTAAAAATTAGGCATTATAATTTGAATGGTTTCTCTCCAGTATGTACAATTTTATACCAATTTTATAAGAATTTGACATGGGTATATATAACACACATGACACAATACTTGATTTACTTACTCAGCTGTGTGAGATATTTTGTTGGAGAAATACTCAGCATCATCCTCTCCAGTTCTTCATCCTCCTCCATTACTATAAAATATGACAAATGCATCAGTAGCTAGGCAGGCTTTGAGAATCAATATAAGCAAACTTGCATGAATTTTATTAACTCACCAGGCTGATCAGAGTCAGTAATGGAAGGAACAGGTGGTCTTGCAGCGGAAGCTGATGGTGAGGGCATCGGAGGAGTGTTTTTGGTCATCTGTTTTTGCTGCTGTTTTAAAAGATACTGCTGCAAATTGTACATTTTGCTGCCTGGCACACACTTCTGCCTCATTATAAAGAAAGCATATCCGTCTGCCCTGGTATCCCAAATCTTCCTCCAAGTGTCTTGTGCTCTGGATCCAAATCCAACAGTATTCCTCTGTCAAAACTGGCACTGCGTCTGGCCTTTGAGACAGATACTGTTTAAGATCTTCAATTTCCTTGAAGCTTCTTGAATACTCAAGAAAGGAAATGAGGCTATCCTTGCATGGACCCTCTGGGTTGAACTGCCCAGCCTGTTCTTCTTCCTCAACCTTATCGGACAGGTACAAAGCATAGCTGCCATCATTCTCTAATAACCACTTGAAAGACTTGCCCTTGTACTTGCCGAACTGAAGAATGCATTCTCCCAACACCTCTTGCTTGTCAGAGACATCCCCTCCTCTATGTAACACAACAGAACGGGCGTTCAACTTGACCAGATCTTCTCTTTGAGGTGTTGACTTGTCCTGCAGTAAAGGGTTGTCTTTAATTCTTTTTGCCTCTTCTGATGGGTCCCGGCGTAAATGGCCCGACGGGCCTTTCCTGAAAGACACTTTGACTTTCCCTGGGAAGAACACTGTTTTCTTCATGATGCTGTTCTGAAATCAGAATGTATTCATTAGTGTCTCAGCATAAGCATTTAAATACTTACAGTAACAAAATGAAATAAGACAGTTAATACTAAAGCATCAGTGATATATATAAAAGAGTTATTTTACAATGCTATAATATTCCATAATATTACTGTTTCTTAACTGAATAAATGCAGCCTTAGAGCACGTACTGTTTATTAAATTTGTATTATTTAATATTCATTATTTAAATTGCTTTAAAAATGTTTATATGTATATATAAAAAGTTAACAAGTTAACTAATTAAAAATGTTAAATTATACCATTAAATTGTACACATATATATTGTTACGGTGTTTATTCATTTTGTCATGTTTCTGGTTTGTGGTTTCTCTGTCTTTGGTCTTTTATTCAGTTTGTGCCTTGTTAATTGTAGTCTGTTATCCTAGTCATGTCATTATTAGGTCCCTTGTTTCAGGTGTGTTGTCTTGTTAGGTTGTATGGTCCCGCTCGGTGTTCTGATTTGCCCCAGCTGTGTCTTGTTCCCTTATCCCGTCTGTGTATTTAAATCCTGTCTGCTCTTTTGTTGGGGGTCAGTTATTGAATGTATGTTTTAATGTGCGTACCACGAGTATCTTGTCTGTTCCGAACCTGTAATTAAAGTCTACTGCTGCATTTAGATCCGCCTACTGCCTTTGCTTCCACGCAAATTCATAACATATATATTTGTTTGTAATTTAAATGTAATATATGTGTGTGTCTGATATTAATTACATTATAGGAGGACCAAACCCGCATAAATTAAATGAATAAATAAACATGTAAACAAATAAAAAGATAAATTTGATAATAGGAAAATAAATAAAGGAATAAACGACTTGATAAAATAAATATGATTTATTCTTTATCAAACTAATTTTTGTATTATTTCCCTTAATTTATTTTCTGCTTTTATTTATTTGCTAATTAATATTTATATTTGGTAAGCAAAACCAACCAATCTAATTATCATGCACATCAAAAAAAATGTAAGAATAGATATAAAACTAAAGAAAGAAAAATAAAAATAAATAAAGATTAAAATAAATAAATCTGGAAATAAATACATATTGGAATAAATAAATATACAAATAAATGAATGCATAAATAAATATAAGAATAAATGGAACAAACAAATAAATAAAATAATAAATAAAAACAATTAAAAATAATACAAATACATTAAAATATAAAAGCAAAAAATTATAAATTAGGGGAAAAATATAAAAAAATATATTTGATTAAAATGAATCATATTTATTTTATCAAGTCGTTTATTCCTTTATTTATTTTCCTATTATCACATTTATTTATCTATCTATTTATTCATTTATTAATTCATTCATTTTTAATTGCAGGTTTGGTCCTCCATACTACTGCACATTACATCTTACTGCACTGTTAACATATATTTTAAGCATAGTAAGAGATTATGATGAAACATTCACCTTTACAAACAAAGATACTCTTATAAAATAACAGCTGTATTCACAACGAGGAGTTTACTGTTTCTTATAGTCACAATCCATTCAACACGATAACAATACGATTACATGACAATATACATGCAATTTAAATTATAAAATATTTGAATAATAATGTATATGCGGTCACCTGAGGGAAAATCTGTCTGCAGGTAGACAGCAACAAAACAAAACAAGTTTGCTGACAAGTCGGTAAACAAATATCTCTCCGTTCGTAAAACGGGTCTCCCCTCCTCCACTGCGAATGACTGACAGATGACACTATGCTTTTTAAACTCCCCGCCACGGAAAAGCGAAACAGCGCCAGGAAGTCTACGTGTGGCCAAAGGTATATTGCATCCGTAGTGTTAAGCACTACCATAGAGAATGAATGGGAAAAGTTAAGGGAAGTTAAGCTTAACCATTTTCGACTCCCGCCGCGAAAGGTCCTCAGTTCAAAACTGGCTGGAAACAAGTGGAGGCATTTTAAATATAAATGCTGCAATTTGCTACAAACCCTTACTTTTGAGACAGTTGAAGGCCATCACACGCGAAAGTTCTAAACTGGGCGGAAACTGTGGGTGGTTTTTGTAAAAATTTCATATGCGATTTTCTGTTGAGCAGGTCAGTACACTTGCAGGGATGTTTGTGGTTCAATCTCTTTAGAAAAGGACAAAAATAAAACAAATGACCATTGAGGTTTCCTGTACAGTAATAAAAAATGTTTTGTCTGCCAACAAAATTAGCAGCTTTTGCCATGTTAAAAACACTGGGCAGTCTATAGTTTAATTTGCTTTTGAACAAGCGTACCCTAGAAGAGGTGGGACTGACATACAAAGCATGTTTCCGTAGTGTAGTGGTTATCATGTTCACTTTACACGCGAAAGGTTCTCAGTTCTAAACCCGGCGGAAACAAGTGGAGGCATTTTAAATATAAATGCTGCAATTCGCTACAAAACCCTTACTTTTGAGACAGATGAAGGCCATCGTACCAAGGAGCTGTAGGTAGACTGCTATGCCGAATGACCTCTATACTGTTGTTTGTGGAATTTACAGACTGTCACACTGCTTGCAGGGCAGATTATGGGAAGGAGCCATCTTCTAAAAATACTATACTATACTACTATACTATACCTCGACTATACTAACGAGGAGTTGTAGAGACCGGTAGATGTACCCGATCAGAGCGACTTCCAGGAACGGCGTCATGTGTCAAATATGAAGTGTCTGTATAAAACGTGTTACATTATTAAATTAGAGACCTTGTTTTTTAATATGGAGCCTGGTAGGTCAAGTCAATAAGTTCATGCAATTTTTTTTAAGTGCCAGGTCCAAACAAAGAGAGTTTCAGTTCATCTGCACCTGCCAGCTGCTAATGTATTGCAAAATTTCTTTGCTGACCGCACAACAGAGTTTTTCAGAGTTCCTTGGCCAATCACGTTTCGGATCTCCATCTTTGCTGAGCCAATGGCGTTCTCTGGCTTCATTACCACTACTGACATTATACTTGCATTATGGGCAGACAACTCAGCCATCAGTGTCTCACTATTCAATGCCCTCACTGAACATACACCGGACCTTCCGTCTGCCAGCAAGCACACCCGTTTCCCTTTGAACTCATGCCCATCAAACCTGGTGACTGCTAAAGGCATCTGCGCTTTGAACTTGCAATGGAAGCACCGGTGCTTGACCCATTACTTCCTGGTCCTTCCGGACCCGCCCCATGATGTCTACATCGGTGCAGACCTTCTGATTCGCCTCCAGGCTCATATAGACATTATTAATGAGGTGTTGTGGGCCCCACTGACTTTACAGCCAGCCATTGTTCCAACCAACACTGAGAACCTCCTGTCAGGCCAGACCATTCCAGAGGTCTGCACCTTAGTCAACGAACAGGAAACCGTCGTACCAGCGTACACCAAAGGGGTCGCTGTACGGCTCATCATGCGATGTGGCCAAACCCTAAACCACACTCTGGGTTTTTTTCAACCTTCACCCGAATGCATTGAACTTGGACTCACGCTAGAGGCCACACCCCTCATCGAAGTGTCCTCCCGTGCAGTCTACATCCTTTTCAACAACTGCATGGCAATGGACATCGCCATTCCAAAAGCCTATCGGGTGGGATAGCTAGTGAGCCACGACTTTCCTGATTTTGAACTCAAATTACCAATCATTGGACCCATCCCATCTTCAATGATGCCCGAAGGGAACACAGACAACACAGTGTTCACAACACCCTTCAAGATAATCTCCATCACCTCAGTCATGCCGGAGGACAAAGACCAGGTATGCAGAACAGAACTGACAGATGACCAACACCTTGCAGTATACACTGTCTCCAAACAGCCCGCCTGCGAGACTGATGAAACTGCTGCACCTCTGCCTGCCAACACGACAGACGACACACCAACAGAGGAGCCATACCCAGGATTTGAATCTCAAGTTCAACAAATTCTAAAAGACGCTGATGCAATTAAAGATGATGCAGATCTACAAAGGCTCAAACAAGTCCTTTACAAGTTCAAAGCATCCTTTGCCAAAGACTCTTTAGATTGTGGTCTCACCAAACTCCACACCGTGCGCATCCCAACGCACCCTCAGGCTCCTCCCACTTTTGTCAGGCAGTACAAGATCCCCATCGCATCACACGAACCGGTGCAAGAGATCATCGATTCCATGCTTGAAAAAGGTGTCATCCGTCCATGCAACAGCACCTATTCTGCCCCGATCTGGCCCGTAATCAAACCAAACGGCAAGTGGCGACCCACCATTGACTACAGGAAACTGAATCAACAGGTGCCACTATCACGATGGCCCATGACCCAGCTGGAGCAAGAAATACCCAGAATCAGAGGTGTCACAATCTTCTCTACACTTGATGTGGCCTCTGGATTCTGGACCATACCCGTGCACCCAGAAGACCAGCACAAGCTAGCTTTCACTTTCGGCAACAGACAATTCACTTTCACCAGGTGTCCGTTCGGCTATGCCAACTCGCCTGCTGAGTTCAACATCTTCCTGAACAAAGCATGCCCAGATGCCAGAATGAGAGGTAACCTCATCTACGTAGACGATGTTCTAATGAAAAGCAAAACAGTGGCTGACCACTTAAAAGAGATAGACTATGTTTTGAACCAATTGTCAACTGCCGGCGCCAAGATCGCTCTCCACAAAGGACAGTGGTGTCGAACCAAGGTCAACTACGTAGGCCTACTGATTGGGTCACAGGGCATCGAACCGCAGTCCAATCGCATTCAAGCCGTCCAAAACATCAAACCACCCACCAACATCTCAGAACTGCGAAGTTTTCTTGGGGTGTGTAATTACTCACGGCAGTTCATCGAAAGCTACTCAGACATTGCAAAACCTCTGACAGCCCTTCTAAAAAAAGACTGCCCATTTGTCTGGACTGAAGTTCAAGACAATGCCATGAATGAGCTGAAACATCACCTGTGCACAGCTCCATGTCTGGCTTACCCTGATCCACAAAGAGAGTTCTACTTAGAAGCTGGATTCTCCAGCCACTGTCTCAGCGCTGGCCTATACCAACGCCACGATCAAGACAAAAGAGTAGTCGCGTATGCCAGCAAGACACTCCTGCCACCAGAGACTAAATTCTCAGATTGTGAAAAAGCTCTGCTCTGCACCGTATGGGCCATCCAAAGATTCTCCAACTACATTGGAGCCCAGAAGGTTATTATAGAGACCTGCCACCAGCCTGTCATGTTCCTCAACAGCCAACGTATCAGAGATGGCGTGGTCACCAATTCATGCATTGCCACGTGGTTAATGGCCCTCCAGGGGCGCAATGTCGAGGCACGATATGCTCAGAACCACAAATCTGCGCTAGGCAACGGCCTGGCAGCCTGCCAAAACTGCTCTGATATCACACCAGCTGCGACGGTGGCTGTACAAGAACCCCAACAGCAACAACTAACCTGTCACAGGTATTTTGAAGAAAAGGCGTGCCAAGGTATGCCCACAGCCTATGTCGATGGATGCTCCTACAACCAAGAGGGCATTCGTCAAGCAGGAGCGGGTGTGCTATGGATAAATGACTGCCCGTGCCCACCTCAACACTTCAAGTTGGGCCCCCAGTCATCACAATATGCTGAGGTAGCAGCCATTCTCATAACTCTGCAAATCGCATCGACACATAACATCAGAGAACTCCTTATCTGCACAGACTCTAACTATGCCAGACTCAGTTTCACATGCCACCTTCCAGGCTGGAAACAAAATGGCTTTAAGACTTCAAAGAACAAGCCTGTCACACACCAACACCTGTTCCAGGCATGTGATGACATCACAAGCACACACAACATGATTGTCTACTGGAAAAAGGTGAAAGGACACTCGAGACAACCAGGCCTTGACAAAGACTTGAATGATAAAACTCGCCAAGACTGGCGCACTACACGGTAATCTGTGGTCACCGCCAATCCAACCACCTACCTCTAACGTGGCAGTGCTAACCCGCAGCAAAAGAACATTCCCTGCAGCAGTGCCCACCTCTCAGCCTCTAACGCTGGCTCCGCAGATGTCAAACAACGACATAGCCGACATGCAAACCTCTGACACATCTATAAAGACCTTAGTAAACCACCTCTCAGACCCCTCCAACCACCCAACCATCTGACCTCACTGACAACCCGTGCCTAAGACGACTGCATGACATCAAGCACATGCTGCGCGTGATCGAAAACATTCTGTGGTATGCACCTGATGGCATCACAGCGCCAAGGCTTGTGGTGCCACAATGCCTAAGGGGGGTCATGCTAATGTATGCCCACGACGCGCCATGTGCCGGACACCACGGCATCAGAGCCACTTATAAGACACTGAAGCAAGTGGCATACTGGCCATGCATGCAGGAACATGTGGCAGAATATGTCAGAGAATGCTTGGTCTGCTGCCAGTTTCAACCGGCAAACCCAAACCACATAGCTCCACTGCAACGCAGAAGACTCACATTCCCATGGTCAGACCTCCAAATCGACTGGGTAGGACCTCTGCCCAGGTCGACGAGGGTCAACAAATACTTTCTCACGGTTGTGTGCCAGTTCACAAAGTGGGTAGAGTGCCTTCCAGCACCCAACGATACTGCCCAGACCACGGCATACCTCCTGATGAACCACATCTTCTCCAGGTTCGGACTGCCACTGACAGTCAACTCAGATAGAGGCACTCACTTCACAGCTGAGATTATGCAGCAGATCTGGAAACTCCTGGGAGTTCAAGTTCAACTACACGTCAGCCATCATCCGATCTCATCTGGCCAAGTGGAACGTTCAAACCGGACCGTGGTCAGTATGCTGAAAAAGTATGTGTCTGCCAATCAGAAAGACTGGGATGTGAAACTCCCGCTGGTGTTAATGGCCCTCAGGGCCACCCCGCAGGACTCAACTCACGTGTCTCCCTTCGAACTAATGACTGGGCGGCAAATGACACTGCCACTGCATCTGTTGTATCAGCCAGGAGACTCCAACCTAGTGACAGCCTGCACCACTCACCAGTACCTGGACGAGCTACACCAGCACCTGAAAGCCACCTTTTGCCTTCGCCCAACAACAGCTTCAAAAGAGTGCCGAAGGCCAGAAAGCATACTATGACCAGAAAGCGTCAAACAAGGAACTGGACGTGGGCGACAGGGTCTGGTATCATAGCTTCACACAACCATCCCACATAGCCTCCCATCGGCTGTCAAAGAAATTCCTGCCCCACTGGACAGGACCTCATGAGATCGTTGACAAACTCTCCCCGGTGGCGTACCGAATCCAACTAAGCCGGGGACAGAAAGATGCAGTTTTCAAATGGGTCCACCGCAATCAAATTAAAAGACATGTGGCTGCGGGAAGGGAAAGGCGGGGAGGGGCCAATGCAAACTAACCTGATTACCGTCCTAGGAGCGAAAAGACTGTCCTGTCCAACCAAGGACAACCCTCGCTGACCTACTCCCTCTCTCTCTCCCCCTTTCTCTCCCCCTCTACCCTTTTTGCTCTCACCAGGATGCTGCTGTGGTTTGCCATCCTGTGCCTTCAGTCGACCAGAGGCCAGCCGCAATCGGAGATCATCTCACCAGGTCCGGCATCAGGCATCGTCCTGAGGGAACAACCGGGACTCCTGATCACCAACTGCCGGACCCACACCCAGAAAGTATATGTTCGACTAGACCCGCGTAATGTTTACAGAGCACATTACCCCAGCGCAGTGGCCCAATACAGTTGGGCCGGTGCCCGATGGACAGAGGACTCCCTCACTCACGCTGAGGCCGATGTCAGGCACATGCTCAACCAACTTGAGAAAATGACTGTCACACAAGCGGAGCTAAGTGGACACAACCGCCGCTCCAAACGGTTCCTTGGAGCTTTGCTCGGAGCCGGCGCTGCCGTCGGAACTCTGTTTAACATCGGTATGTCTAGTGTCAACTCAGTGAACTTAGCCACCGTGAGACGGCACGTGGCCGAAATTCGGACTGAAATCCCACAGATAAAAGAGCAACTCAACACACAAAGTGCCTCCCTTCAGACCATCGGCAAGACTTTGAGGGGAACTGTGGTGGTTCTCAACACTCACAGCGTCCTGCTGACCCAGACCGTGAACTCTATGAAACAGCTGTTTACGGTTTTCCAGAATGACTTTGCTCAAACTCAGCTGGTCACAGCCCTGATGGCAGACATGCTGCGGGAGGTGAGCTCTTCCATTGACAGCCTAGCCATGGGAAGGATTCCACCGTACCTGATACCCTTAAGCCTTGTCCAAACGGTGCTGGCTTCCGCCGTCACCACGCCAACTGACCCTCTACAAATACACCTCGCCTACTCTCTGGGCAGCGCCATCCCCCTCTACGTCGACCCCGAGCAAAGGGAAGTGGGTTTTCTCCTGAACCTGCCCATCATAGAGTCAAGCCGAATTTACAGACTCAAGGACATTGTCAATGTCGGGTTTTGGAAAGATAACACCCACGTCAAGATCCGCACTCCCGACGTAGTGGCCTATCACGACAGTGACCCACAGCTGTACCTGGCCCCGAACCTGCACATGTGCACGTTGACTAAAGACATTCACTATCTCTGCCCTAGCAAACCCTTCCTCAGAGACAACACTGATGGAATCTGCGGATTGCAACCCATGGCCAGCAACACCCGGTGTCCTGCCGAAGCCAAGTCACGCACTCAAGTCACAGAGACGCAAGCAGAAATTGTAGGTGACAGATGGCTCGTTAACACTCCAGTGCGCACGGCTACGCTCACCTACGACCAGCACGACACTGCCACCCGTGTCACCCTGCTCGACCAGAGCATGTGGATTCAGGTACCAAAAGGTGCCATCCTCCATCTAGATGATCTAGCTTTGTACCATCTTCCAAGCAACGAGTACGAATCAGAACTGGAAATCCCCTCCTTTTTCAAGAACCGTAATTTCACCCTGGATCCAGAACTGAAATTGGGGATTGAAGAAGGGGGATCCCAGCTAATTGACATTGCCCCCATCGATACCGCCCTCCAAGCGCTGTCTCGACTGCCCATCCTGACATCCTCACCTGTTGTCCAAGCCTGGACCGCAGCCGACACCGCGCTGTGTATCTCTATGGTAGTCAGCCACATCCTGTCACTAGGCCTGGCCTTCATCCTGTATAGGAGGCTCAACGAGATGCGAACATCGACAGCCAAGCTCACGAAAGCCGTGTCTGGAGGTTTCCGACGGAACCCCCGGAAAGAGGGGATCACACCAGACACCGCTTTGAATCTCATCGAGCTGAGCCCTCAGCCTCAATAACCACCTGCTACAAAACCCTCATGATTCACCTGCCATCCGCCATTGTGATGATTGTCGTCCGATGATGTCTCCACAGAGACGTCATCCGACGAAAAGGGGGACAGTAGAGTATGAGCGCAGAATCATGGAGTCAGCATTCCTTAACACAATAAACACACGTTAACAGGGGTTTCTAAAGCCCCAACCTATGACTCTTCCAATTCTAAATCTTCCGTTAGCGCCAGCCAGTCTGGAGGGTAGATTAGTTTGTGACACCTTTACAGCGTAATGAGTCCCCACAGAGATCCTCGCGCGATCCTGATTTGTTCGCGAGCCAACATCCAAGAAGACCGTTATCTCCAAACCCCCCCCCCCCCGCCGAGGAAGGAATGCCAGATGCGCAAATGGACAACACACACACACACACACACACACATATATGCATCTATAACATTAAAACCCAGAAATGAGTGATTATGAAATGTAAACATGATGTATTCCTGTATGTTTGAAGTTTATACCGTATCCTGTCTATCTAGGACTGTTAGTTATGTAGTTGAACCTTGCGGACTTCTATAAAGGTCTAAGAGTTTATATATATCCTTGTATGCGTAACAAACACGGAGTGATTGGTATTAAACGAAATCGCTCAACTTGCTCGAGCCAAATATATGTAAGAAGTTAATGAAAAAAATATTCTACTATGTTTTTCCCATCTTTGTAAGTGAAAGGCCAAACGCTCGTCCTCATAAAACACGCGAATGAGGTCATCAGATTAAGACAAAGGGAATATCGGGCGCCAAAAATCTGTGAGTTGCTATTGGACTGTGCTTCCACAGAAAGGGGCGTTTAGTTTCATTTTAAAAGACCGCGACACGGCTCAACTCTCTCTCTTCTTCGTGCTATTCTTCCTGTGTATGTCCTGCGACCTAGTCGCTTTATTTTATCTTCGGTTTTATTTTACGTTTAACTCAGTCTTTTATTTGATGCTCAGTTCTTGTCGGCAGACCGAACACAGCATTTTACGTTTTGATAGAAGTCCTATATCCTCCGGGTGAAAGGACTCCTCCACAGCATACCTTTAAGACTTTCGAATTTCCCGCGAGCAAAACACGCCCTCGAAACACCGAAAGGACGCTTCCAGCTCACCAACTACGAGGACATCCACACCCACACACGCCGGCTTGTCCAGCGACATAAAGGTCCAGTGCAAGTATAATTCAATCCAGATTCCAGCGCGTTAAAGTGTGTATTTTCCTTGTTGGTTCTTAAGGTTCAACTGTGGTAACAATCTTTGTTTTCCTGTCTTCTACTTTTCTTTCTTACTGTTTTTGTTTTTATTGTTCGATATATTCATTTTACATGTAGTTATATTGTCTAGTTCATTTTTATTAAACCCATTATACTCTTGATTGTCTCTGTTTGTTGGTCACGGAACAAAGCCTCTTTAATGTACGATCTAAAGCTACGAGCTGATACTGATAAAGTTAACTAATTTGATTAGTAAACTGATACTAAGGATAAACCTTTTTGAGAATTGGTAACGCATATCGAACAAGCAGCTCGGTGGACGAACTGATTAGTTGGGATAACAGTTGCAGTAACTCTATTAAGGTATTCCGAAAATTAATATAGCCCGCCTGCATATGAATTATATACTTAATTAATTACAATTCGTTGTGTTAATTAACTATATATCTCTGAAGCAGACGCGTGAGCTATATAATCCCTATTTGGGTGAATTTTATGTATGATGATCTAGTTCAGGCCCGTATTCAATCACTGTTGATTCCAAATTAATAATTGTTGAATATTTGTTCCCCAAACCTGAGCTAAGATTCTTTACACACTCCACCCCATGCCCCCAAACCCATGACATTTCATTCCAAGAAATTTCCAAGAATCCTTGCCATGAAATTCTACTGCATCTTCTTCCGGTAAACATCACAACATGTTATTTCGTGAAATTCAGTTGAATCCGATTCAATCAACGTGTCCATTTTTTCTGAAATGTCATGACTTGAAATTCCAAGTGCCATAGAATCCCATACATTGCACTAAAGTGTTACTTTAAAGGCCATGTACTGCAGGTCAGTGTTACTTTAATGTTTGGTTAATTCTAGCATGAACTGAATTGCAGTGCTTTGTCAACATTACTGCATTTCTTGATAAACTTGCCAGAGGGTTAAAGACTCTAGCTTGGGCCCGCAGCCAATAGTTAGGTTTGTCAGAAGTGGGATTCGAACCCACGCCACCAGGGGAGACTGCGACCTGAACGCAGCGCCTTAGACCGCTCAGCCATCCTGACATGATGGCCAGTGGTGAGCAGCATTTTTGCACCTACACGGAATGGCAGGTGATCTAGAATCTAGAGCTTCACCGCTCACCTGAGTCAGAGTACATACCTCGTTGGCGCAGTTAGGCAGTGCGTCAGTCTCATAATCTGAAGGTCGTGAGTTCGAGCCTCACACGGGGCAGAATGGTGCTTTTTGATACACGGGACCGTGTAAATAAAGGAGCTGCTTTCTGTTTTCCCTTTTATGCCTTTGTCCATTTCTTCATATGCACTGTATACTGTATATATAATCCCTATTTGGGTGAATTTTATGTATGATGATCTAGTTCAGGCCCGTATTCAATCACTGTTGATTCCAAATTAATAATTGTTGAATATTTGTTCCCCAAACCTGAGCTAAGATTCTTTACACACTCCACCCCATGCCCCCAAACCCATGACATTTCATTCCAAGAAATTTCCAAGAATCCTTGCCATGAAATTCTACTGCATCTTCTTCCGGTAAACATCACAACATGTTATTTCGTGAAATTCAGTTGAATCCGATTCAATCAACGTGTCCATTTTTTCTGAAATGTCATGACTTGAAATTCCAAGTGCCATAGAATCCCATACATTGCACTAAAGTGTTACTTTAAAGGCCATGTACTGCAGGTCAGTGTTACTTTAATGTTTGGTTAATTCTAGCATGAACTGAATTGCAGTGCTTTGTCAACATTACTGCATTTCTGGATAAACTTGCCAGAGGGTTAAAGACTCTAGCTTGAGCCCGCAGCCAAAGGTTAGGTTTTTCAGAAGTGGGATTCAAACCCACGCCTCCAGGGGAGACTGCGACCTGAACGCAGCGCCTTAGACCGCTCGGCCATCCTGACATGACGGCCAGTGGTCAGCAGCAGTTTTGGACCTACACGGAATGGCAGATGATCTAGAATCTAGGGCTTCACCGCTCACCCGAGTCAGAGCACATGCCTCGTTGGCGCAGTTAGGCAGCACGTCAGTCTCATAATCTGAAGGTCGTGAGTTCGAGCCTCACACGGGGCAGAATGGTGCTTTTTGATACACGGGACCGTGTAAATAAAGGAGCTGCTTTCTGTATTCCCTTTTATGCCTTTGTCCATTTCTTCATATGCACTGTAATTGAAATCCAGTGTTTTTTTAAGACTAATGTTGAACAAATGCAGTAATAGTATTACTCTCATATTCATGTCATATGTGTCAGTGTTGTTACAATGTTTTGTTAAGGCTTATATCATTCTTTCATTCTAATGGCATGTCTTGTTAATGCTAATGTAATTTTTTACATGACATTCCTTGAATCTTGTGTCATGACACTCCACCCCATGCCCCCAAACCCATGACATTTCATTCCAAGAAATTTCCAAGAATGCTTGCCATGAAATTCTACTGCATCTTCTTCCGGTAAACATCACATGTTATTTCGTGTAATTCAGTTGAATCCGATTCAATCAAAATGTCCATTTTTTCTGAAATGTCATGACTTGAAATTCCAAGTGCCATAGAATCCCATACATTGCACTAAAGTGTTACTATGAAGGTCATGTACTGCAGGTCAGTGTTACTTTAATGTTTGGTTAATTCTAGCATGAACTGAATTGCAGTGCTTTGTCAACATTACTGCATTTCTGGATAAACTTGCCAGAGGGTTAAAGACTCTAAGTTGACCCCGCAACCAAAGGTTAGGTTTGTCAGAAGTGGGATTCGAACCCACGCCTCCAGGGGAGACTGCGACCTGAACGCAGCGCCTTAGACCGCTCGGCCATCCTGACATGACGGCCAGTGATGAGCAGCATTTTTGCACCTACACGGAATGGCAGATGATCTAGAATCTAGGGGTCAACGCTCACCCGAATCACAGCACATGCCACGTTGGCGCAGTTAGGCAGCGCGTCAGTCTCATAATCTGAAGGTTGTGAGTTCGAGCCTCACACGGGGCAGAATTGTGCTTTTTGATACACGGGACCGTGTAAATAAAGGAGCTGCTTTCTGTATTCCCTCTTATGCCGTTGTCCATTTCTTCATATGCACTGTAATTGAAATCCAGTGTTTTTTTAAGACTAATGTTGAACAAATGCAGTAATAGTATTACTCTCATATTCATTTCATATGTGTCAGTGTTGTTACAATGTTTTGTTAAGGCTTATATCATTCTTTCATTCTAATGGCATGTCTTGTTAATGCTAATGTAATGTTTTACATGACATTCCTTGAATCTTGTGTCATGACACTCCACCCCATGCCCCCAAACCCATGACATTTCATTCCAAGAAATTTCCAAGAATGCTTGCCATGAAATTCTACTGCATCTTCTTCCGGTAAACATCACAACATGTTATTTCGTGAAATTCAGTTGAATCCGATTCAATCAACATGTCCATTTTTTCTGAAATGTCATGACTTGAAATTCCAAGTGCCATAGAATCCCATACATTGCACTAAAGTGTTACTTTAAAGGTCATGTAATGCAGGTCAGTGTTACTTTAATGTTTGGTTTATTCTAGCATGAACTGAATTGCAGTGCTTTGTCAACATTACTGCATTTCTTGATAAACTTGCCAGAGGGTTAAAGACTCTATCTTGGGCCCGCAGCCAAATGTTGGTTTGTCAGAAGTGGGATTCGAACCCATGCCTCCAGGGGAGACTGCGACCTGAACGCAGCCCCTTAGACCGCTCGGCCATCCTGACATGACGGCCAGTGGTGAGCAGCATTTTTGCACTTACACGGAATGGCAGATGATCTAGAATCTAGGGGTCAACGCTCACCCGAGTATCAGCACATGCCACGTTGGCGCAGTTAGGCAGCGCGTCAGTCTCATAATCTTTAGGTTGTGAGTTCGAGCCTCACACGGGGCAGAATGGTGCTTTTTGATACACGGGTCCGTGTAAATAAAGGAGCTGCTTTCTGTATTCCCTTTTATGCCTTTGTCCATTTCTTCATATGCAATGTAATTGAAATCCAGTGTTTTTTTAAGACTAATGTTGAACAAATACAGTAATAGTATTACTCTCATATTCATGTCATATGTGTCAGTGTTGTTACAATGTTTTGTTAAGGCTTATATCATTCCTTCATTCTAATGGCATGTCTTGTTAATGGCAATGTAATGTTTTACATGACATTCCTTGAATCTTGTGTCATGACACTCCACCCCATGCCCCCAAACCCATGACATTTCATTCCAAGAAATTTCCAAGAATCCTTGCCATGAAATTCTACTGCATCTTCTTCCGGTAAACATCACAACATGTTATTTCGTGAAATTCAGTTGAATCCGATTCAATCAACATGTCCATTTTTTCTGAAATGTCATGACTTGAAATTCCAAGTGCCATAGAATCCCATACATTGCACTAAAGTGTTACTTTAAAGGCCATGTACTGCAGGTCAGTGTTACTTTAATGTTTGGTTAATTCTAGCATGAACTGAATTGCAGTGCTTTGTCAACATTACTGCATTTCTTGATAAACTTGCCAGAGGGTTAAAGACTCTAGCTTCAGAGTCAAAGGTTAGGTTTGTCAGAAGTGGGACTCCAACCCACGCCTACAGGGGAGACTGGGACTTGAACGCCAGCTGCCGAAGGATAGTCCGTCAAAATGGGGATAATGTTGAACAGGGTTAAAGACTCTAGCTTGGGCCCGCAGCCAATGGTTAGGTTTGTCAGAAGTGAGATTCGAACCCACGCCAGCAGGGGAGACTGCGACCTGAACGCTACCTGACAGCCGTGCCGCTGTTTCACAACAGCCAATCAAGCGCGAGCACTCCATCATTGTTGAGCGAATGGCGTTCTCGGACTTCATCTTTGTCAGAGTTCCTCGGCCAATCACGCGTCGTATCTTCATCTTTGCTTGGCGAATGGCGTTATCGGGCTTCATCTTTTTCAGAGTTCCTTGGCCAATCACGTTTCGGATCTCCATCTTTGCTGAGCCAATGGCGTTCTCTGGCTTCATTTTTGAGAGGATTCTTTGGCCAATCACGCATCGAATCTTCATCTTTCAGGCGCCGTGGAGAGACGGGCTCTTTTTTATTCTCAGGTATACCCGCGCCGAAGTATTGCCGTTCATTCATCGAATGTCAACAAGTAAGATAAACTACATTAACAAAAATACAATAATACATATTTCATTTTCTTCTCGTATTTTATGACCCATTAAGGTGTTTATTGTTATGATCTATCGCGATCTTGATCTGCTGGCAACCTCAGCATTTCATCTTAATGTGTTGATGAACTACATTAACATCAGCAACATATTTTTCAAATATTGCTAACTTTTTCTCGTATGTTATGCTGCATTAAGGTACTTTTTAATGTTATGATCTATATATCTTGATGAGCTAGTATATTGCAGCACTTTTCTATTACACTATTTTTTGATAAACTACAATCTACATTAACAACAACATATTTTAATTTGCATTTTAAAATGTAAAGTTGTTTAGTGTCATGATCAGTCTTGATGTAGTATACTGCAGCACTTCTCATGTTATTGTCTCCAATGATGAATTACATTAACAATAATATATTCGTGGATTTTTACCTTTCAGTGTTCTTTAAGGTGTGTTTAAAAATGTCAATATCGATCATGATTCTGGTATGTTATTGTTTAGTGTTTAATTATAGTAGTACTGTATCAAATACAGTAATAAGTAGTAAAGCGTTAGTAGCTAAAAAGACTAAACATGTTTCAAATGTTCCAGAGATGTCTAAAAAGTCACACAAGGCCATGGGGGACGATGAGTGGATGTCTCGTCTGCGGCGGTTTGCCAGCACAGGGGTTTGGAAAATAAAAATAAAAATTTTGCTTTTTATTTATAAAGCTTGCTAAAGTGATACCACCTTTTACCGTGGATAACAATGTTGGCTATATCTAGTCCCATAGCTCCTCCAACGATTAAATAGGCAGAGACAATTTCTGATAGGCTTTGGGTTTTGCTCATTTATTCAAAAAAGTATTTTGTATAAAGCTTTTAAATCTTACCTCAAACAAAGTTGATGTGTCAGCAGTCCATTACCATTACCTATATCAATAATATTTATGTTAGGATTAATTTAGGATCAATTACATGGATTAATATATCCATGTAATTGACTATCTAATTCTAAGCTGCAAACAAATATATATATATATATATATATATATATATATATATATATATATATATATATATATTTGCATCTTAGAATTAGACAGTCAATTACAATTTCATCTGCGATTTGCAGTTAGGCTCCATTAATTAGTGTATAATTGTAAATAAAAATAAAATATATATATATAATGTGAATATAATTAATTTGTGGCCACTGTGTGTATTTCTCCAAATATCAAAATATACGTATCCACAGATTACGAAGGACAGGTTTTATTTATGACCTCATTACAGATATAAAAACACAAGCAAACAAAAACATTTAGAAATGATTTGGATTTTAAAAATTGCCAAAGAGACCAGTTAGTATTGAATTTATTTTTATTGGGTGTTATATTTATTTTTATACAGCTTCTCCTTGCTGTTTCTGCTCTCAGACTCTTGCTGGTGTACAGGGACGGATTGTCCTGATTAAATGTATAAATGTCTGTGAATGTTAGATTTTGGCATGCCTGTGCGTAATTAGATCGGTAAAATGTACCACGAATGAAAGATGAATACAACCTGTTTTCCTCATTCTTGATTGTTCTTTTACCAGACCACAAGTGCTCCACCTGCATCCACTCCTACCGCTGTCCCAACCTCTACCTCAGCCCCGACCTTTACACGGCCTGCACTTAACTTATCAATGGTAAAGCATTATTTTAATATTTGAGTAGATTACCTCCTCCACAAGCAATGATCTCCGGAATTTCCCAATGCCTTTTATTGGTAGGCTGGAAGATTATTTGTGTATTCTTCAATAGGGAATTCATATCATCAAATTTCCAATGCATGTATGATATTACATGAATGTCAATCTGTTCAATAATCTCCTTCTTTTAGTTTACAAAGCCACGATTTGGGGGATCCATTAGTTCAGCAGCCAAACCCAGCCTAAATGTACAAAGGCGGATTCAGGTAATTTAAAAAGACCTTAATATGTTTCATCATCATCATCTTTATTATGGTTGTTGATAATGTACAATATGTATCTTTATAGCCTGGTAGTCACAGTCCGCCTCCTTCAGCCAGACCCAGTCTTTCACCTTCATCCAGTCCTTCTCATTCAAGCATTCAACCGGTAGCCAGTGCTTCTCCTTCTGCAGCCAGACCTCCTTAAACCAGTCCGTCTCCTGCACCCAGACCTGCTTCTGCAGCCAGACCTCCTTCTGCAGCCAGACCCCCTTCAGCCAGTCTGTCTCCTGCAGCCAGACCTCCTTCTGCAGCCAGACCTCCTTCAGCCAGTCTGTCTCCTGTAGCCAGACCTCCTTCTGCAGCCAGACCTCCTTCTGCAGCCAGACCTCCTTCAGCCAGTCTGTCTCCTGCAGCCAGACCTCCTTCAGCCAGTATGTCTCCTGCAGCCAGACCTCCTTCAGCCAGTCTGTCTCCTGCAGCCAGACCTCCTTCAGCCAGTCTGTCTCCTGCAGCCAGACCTCCTTCAGCCAATCCGTCTCCTGAAGTCAGACCTCCTTCTGCAGCTAGTCCGACTCTTACATCCTTGGTGAGTGCCCATCTATTTTTTGTGGCATCTCTTACTTCCTGTGTGTGAAGTACATGTACATGTGGCTTATTCTAAAAATTAGGGGGTACATTACAAAAATTACTGTTGGTTTATGTTTCCCTGGTGAATTTGTCAACCATTACAAACAAATTGAATGTTAAACTTCAAGTAAAACATGTATATGAGTGTTATTTTTTTCCATTTAGCCATGTATACAGTGATTTTTTTTAAAAATCATTTGAGAACCAGTTCTCAAATCTGCCTTAAATATAATTTTGTTTGAAGAAAATATAGGCTAATTATCATAAATGGACATGAAATGTCCCCTAATGCCCCTTTATAGAATTACTTGTATGCAAACTTGAGAGAAACAATGTTTTAATATTACATCTCTAATCTTTCATTGCTTTTGAATCAGGAGGAGCATGTTGCCCCTTCTATGCACGGACCTGCTCCTGCATCCGAGCCAGATCAATTTTGGCTGCCCACTAAAATGAGGCAGACAATCCCCTCACAGGATCAGAGGTGGATTGCTTCTGCGATCTTTCACTCTGGCAGACTTAGGACAGACTTGAAGCTCTGGTATGAGCCACCCGTCCCTTCCCTCATCTACCACCAGGCTCCATCTCCAGATCGCTTTTTTAATCACAGGCTTCTGGTGTGGATGCCCTACCACTTGTGGAAGTTCAGACTGTTCTGTCCTGCATGTGGGAAGCAGCTGACTGGATATGGCCTCCACAAGAGAGCACGGAAGGTCCTGGACATCGACAGGTACTGCCTTATGGTAACAGAGACTCTCAGGTGTACTGTGTGTTGCCTGAGTTACCTGTCTACCAATCAGACTGTCCTGGACCAGCTCGATGTGCCCCATAGAAGACTTTTCCGTCTGATTTTGACACAGAAGTGAGTTAAAATCTACACGCCTTGTACAGAATTTTGTAATGTGTTTATAATAAAGTCATTCATATTTCAAAATTAATAATTTATTTTCTGAAGCAGAAATGTGTAATATGAAGTAAATGCAAAATAAAAGTGTATTTTATTTACCATAAAATAAATTACATAAGCAAATCTTCTCTTTTACACAAAGGTAAGCTTGTGACATTCGTGTCATACGCATGCTGAGGGAACGGACGCTGGGCAACAGTCGCACAAGACTTGTCAAACAGCTGAGGGAGAACCACGGGGAGGAGTGGCTTGACCGTTTGGCGCACTATATGGAGGAGTGTGCTGGTTTTATCAACCGCCCCAGCCTCTTACCTGTCATGTGCCAAAAGCCTCCAGAGCCCATTGATGTCCCTACTAACAAGTGGCTGCTGTCAGTTTATGGGAGGGACATTATCAGTCGCATAGACCACATCAAGGCAAGCATAACCTCCACGTCTGGGACCATTTTGAAAATGGACTCAACCAAACAGGTAATTGTTTGACATTATTACTGATGTTTTAACTGTTGTGAAGTTTGAAAATGATTTGTGTTATGCTTTATTAATATTTTTAATTTGGTTGATTTTAGATCACAAAGAAGTTGGCAGGCACAGCCAGGGGAACAGCACAGTGGGTGACTTCTGTTGGCAATGAGACAGGACAAATTCTTATCAGTGTCTTGACTGCTCAGGAAGGTCCAGCACTGGACACCATGGTCTCCGGACTGATTAACAGGTACAGCCAGGCGGCCGTGGCTCCACCACTGCTGCTGTACGTGGACTGTGGCTGCTGCATAGAGAAGGGGCAGAGCAAGCTACAGGCCAGATTTGGAGGATGGCCTGACCTCAATATCAGGCTGGACATCTGGCACTTCATGCGTCGGCTGGCAGTGGGGTGCACCACTGATGCTCATCCTCTATACCCAGTCTTCATGTCACGTCTCTCTGCGTGCATTTTTGAATGGGACCCAGATGATGTGGCTTTGTTGCGGCGGGCAAAGAGAGAGCAACTGCAGGAGGAAGGTGTGCCTGTCATCACAGATAACCTTGTGGACCGACGCATCACCAAAAAAGAGCTGGCGCTCTATTGCCGTCGGAGGACTCGTGGGGTGGAGTCCACAACCCGCTACCTTGACAGGCTTCTGCAGGAACTGAAGGGGGATAAGGGGAGAGATATGATGGGGGTTCCTTTGCTGGACACAGTGAGGATAGAGCACATCTGGCGTGTTTGAGATGAGG
Source organism: Siphateles boraxobius (assembly GCF_051911475.1). Lineage (NCBI taxonomy): Eukaryota > Metazoa > Chordata > Actinopteri > Cypriniformes > Leuciscidae > Siphateles > Siphateles boraxobius. Next base: position 647,219 of record NW_027509186.1, read on the forward strand.
CATGTTAAGTGATCCAGGATCCGCCAGGTGTGTTTCTCTACACTGTGACGGGCACCACCACCACCAAGGGAGGATTAGTTCTCATGAAGTACAGATGTGCTAGGGGCTTGACCTCACTTGAATCTTTCCACTGCCACCTAAACAGGTTCATTCCAGGTTTGTGGCTCATTGTGTTTGCAGTATAGTATATATTCAACACAATAGAACATCTAATATCACTTTATATTTTCTGAAGGAACTCATTATCCCAGTTTCATGATTTTCATTGTTCACTTCTTTACAGGAACCAGTGCTAAAACACTGAATTTTCAGTTGTATCTCCTGGAAGGCCTGAACAGGTGGAACCAAGACCAGGCAGCAGCATCAATTTCCACAAAATCCTCCCCTCTTCTCACCTACGTAGGGCAGGTGGTGCAAAGCATCAACACCAACAGCCTAAATGTTTTTGGAGAGAAGCTTGTCCCCACCTTCCAACCTCCTGCACAGTACACTGGTAAGACTCTCACTGTACATTTTACAGCACATGGTTCTTTGCTAATGCAAGGGCAATATGTTTAACACACTGCATTCTGTTTTTAGGGGAGCTAATTGGAGTGGACTATCTACTTAGTCAGACAGGGCAGCCACTTCAGTCAATAGATGCTGACAATGAGCAGACAGACCAGCTGCTGGAGGAAGTAAATGTAGATGAGCAGGATGAGGGATTTGAGGAGGACATCAATGAGGACCCTACACTGAGTTTCCTCCTTGAAGATGAAGCTAACTATAACCCACCTACAATTCAGCCTGTTCATCCCTCATCTCAGTCTTCTGCTGCCTCATCATAGTCTGCTGCTGCCTCATCCCAGTCTGCCTTCTCCCAGTCTGCTGCTCCCTCATCCCAGTTTGCCTTCTCCCAGTCTTTTGCTGCCTCATCCCAGTCTGCCTTTTCCCAGTCTACTGCTCCTTCATCCCAGTCTGCTGCTCCTTCATCCCAGTCTGCTGCTCCTTCATCCCAGTTTGCTGCTCCTTCATCCCAGTCAGCTGCTGCCTCATCCCAGTCTGCTGCTCCTTCATCCCAGTCTGCTGCTCCTTTATCCCAGTCAGCTGCTGCCTCATCCCAGTCTGCTGCTCCTTCATCCCAGTCAGCTGCTGCCTCATCCTTGTCAGCTGCTCCTTCATCCCAGTCTGCTGCTCCTTCATCCCTGTCTGCTGCTCCTTCATCCCTGTCTGCTGCTCCTTCATCCCTGTCTGCTGCTCCTTCATCCCTGTCTGCTGCTCCTTTATCCCAGTCTGCTGCTGCCTCATCCCAGTCTGCTGCTGCCTCATCCCAGTCTGCTGCTGCCTCATCCCAATCTGCCTTCTCCCAGCCAGCTGCTGCCGCCTTCTCCTCTCAGCCAACTACATCCATAGACCAGTATGCACCAGGTTCCCCCACTCATGTGCCTGAAGAGCTTTTGGTATGTAAATTTCACAATAGGAACTTGCCACGAGCAAATTAATTTGTAATTCGACAAACTGATTAATACTACCATTAAGATGTAATTTCACTGATCTCTTTTTTTCTTTACCATTTAAAATGATACTGTTTTAGGCTGTGGATGACCAGAACATTCCAGGAATGGACCGGGTGGACAGACTGGCTGAGTATTTGGTAGAGCTGAGGACAAGCACAGGGTTAACACTGAGCAGGCAGCAGGTATGTAAACATTTTGAATGTTTGTTAACTTGGAAAAGACCACACAAAACACAATGTGACTGTAAAAACAGTGTTACTGAACTATGTATGCGAAATTACCAGTTTCCTTTTAACTCTGCTATGCCTCTATACTTCTATCCTTCTTCAGGTTGATGACATTGTGTGCTTGTGGCAGAGCCTGCTTGAATATGACAAGTAGCGAGTGAAGTTTGCTGCCAGACACCAGGACAGGCTGACAATAGGGAGGTTCAGGTCTCCAAAAAAGAAGGCTGTTTTCAACCCTGGAGTGGACAGCCTGAAACGGAGTGTGTTAGCATCTACAGCTTCACCTGCCCAATGGCCAGACTGCTGTCGTCTCGTGGAGGCCATTTTCATCAGGCTCTGTCGCATCCATCAAAGTCCGAGGAAGAAAGAGAAGAAGACGCTGAGTCGCTGGTCTCTCATTTTACAAGATTACCGAAAGATCCGGCAGCTGATCCTGTCTAATGGTGCCATCATGCAGGACACTACTCTCCAGCTGGTGGAGGTAAATCAGACCACTCTGGTTCAGTGGCACAACGGCAGGGTTAAGAAGCAAGATCAGACTCTTCTGCTTCAGGGGATCGATCTGCCTGACCCTCTTGGTATTGCTGCTGAGGCTCTCCCACCTGCCAGTGTACGTGCTGTTGCTCCACCCCAGGTCCAGGGAGAGCAACATATTTACAAACTGCCACAAAGCACAGCTGGGCAAGCTAGATTAAAAAGGTGCATCACTAGCTATACAACTGAGGCAGTCATACCCAAGCTGACAACCCTGAGGCCAATAATTCCTCGGCCCGTTGGCAGCCTTCAACCAGAACCTGTCCTTCCCAGCCCCAGCGCGACTGTCCCTCTTGCCTCCCACACTACCCCTACCTTCACACTGTTTGTTGTCCCCCAAAACCCTTTTCCTGTAGCCCCAGCCACTCCCAGTTTCGTCCTCCCAGCTCCTGCCACAGTCAGTCAATCTCAACCCACCGTCCCTCGTCCATACCACAGAAAGGTTGAGGCAAATACCTGCAGGAAGTGTGGACAATTTAGGACAGCAGCGACTGGGCACAGCCAGTTTAGAGGGACTATCTACTGCCCTGTCACAGAGACACTTACGAAAGAACAGTGGCTTGAAAAAGTAAAGAAAAAGAAATAGCTAATTTTTTATATATTTTGTATATTTTTTTATATATACATTACATTATTTTATATATATATATATATATATATATATATATATATATATATATATATATATATATATATATATATATATATACTCACTACTATGTATATAGTTTTATAAAGTTTTTTATCTTTGTGTGTTTATTACTATTATATATGTTATTTATTATTAGGTTGGGGGTTCGACCCCACTCAGGGACTTTTATTTTAATTATTTTATATGTTTTTTTTTAATACTCGTATTGTTTCTACTTTTGTGTGTTTACTACTGTTCTCCATGTTATATATATACTCTTTATTATGTGCATAGTTTAATGTTATATTTTATTGTTAAAAAATAAAACATTTTATTGTTCATAGAATTGTTTCTCGTCATTCAGTAATCATTCAGTGAGCCTGAGTCAAAACATTATTATAATTATTATTATTATAGGCCTATATATCTCATATGTATAGCACATTTCAAGGAACTCCATAGTCATATGGGTAATTAATAAATAAAAACGTATCGATACAAGGCCCCCACTCCAGAGCATTTTTTCACACACCGGCTTGTCTTGTGGATGCCATACCACCTTTGGAAGGTCAGGCTGTGCTGTCCTGTGTGTGGAAAACAGCTCACAGGTTATGGAGCCCACAAGTGAGCCCGCCAGGTTTTGGATGTCGATAGGTACTACCTGATGATCACGGAGACCCTCTGGTGCAGTTCCGCTGGTTGTAAGATGGGTTACATTTCCAGTAGCAAGACCATCTTGGACCAGCTGGATTTGGCACACAGAATGGAGTTCCGACTGATCCTGGCACGAAGGTGAGTATACTGAAATGATTTAGGCCTGCTCTTCTCCCTGGCCCTGCTCCTCTCACTGCACCTGCATCTCTCACTGCATCTCTCACTGCTCCTGCATCTCTCACTGCTCCTGCACCTCTCACTGCATCTCTCACTGCTCCTGCACCTCTCACTGCACCTGCATCTCTCACTGCTACTGCACCTCTCACTGGCCCTCATTTATCAAAAGTGCATACACCAAATTTCCAGCGTACACCCAAAACCACAGTGACTTTGATATTTATCAATATGGACGTTGGCGTACGGCACGCTCAAATCCTACGCCAGGTCAGGAGGTGGTGTACATGTACGCACGTTTTGAGTTAGTGCGGAAATGCGCAGAAAAACAATTCCTAACACCACAAAACGCACTGACAAACTAAAAGATATGAGGAGCTCTTTTCCAAAACGCGATAAACACCATTTTTAAAAATAAATTTGTATTTTATTTCTATTAATAAACTAGTGTTGTGTCTGCAAAGATGAAATTGATGATCACCATCTCCGTAGTGAACGCGCCTATAGAGAGAGTAGCCTATTTCTTTTCGTTTATAATTGTTTCGTTTAAAGACATTTCAAGCTTTCTTTATAGATATATTTCTCATGTCTGTGAGGCATATACTGAGTTTCGGTTAATTTGTGATGAGATGCGCCCCAGTTCACGTGCAATGCAAGGGACCGCGCCCGCACCTCCATGTCATGACTCATGATTATATTGTCTGCTATTTGCTTCTTATTTATTAAATCCAGGCAATTGGTTGATGAAAAAAATATTAAAATTAAGATACAATTTATACAAAACGAAATTCACTTTAAAGAAAGGCTTTCTACAAAACAAAACTTAATTAAGTGGCCAAAATCATGTCTGAGCATGTCTCCCGATATATTGCGCATCCTATCTTAGCCTATGTTCACTTTTCATAATCAACATAGATGGGGAAAAAATAACATTATTATTTTTTAACAAATATGAAACTAAATGCACTTAGTTAATGGCTACAACACGCCTAATAGTAGGCCTGAATATTGTTATCATTACTTTTTTCAAGTTCGGCACGAATTACTATTAGCCTAAATGTGTTACTTAAGGATTTGAATGTATTTTTAACATTGTTGTATTTAAGGACTGTATTTGTGTGTTATTTTTAAATTATTTGTTTTATGTGGTGGACAATATTGGAACGTGACATTGGGAATATTTATTTTATTTTTACTATTTAATTTATTTTACTATTTATTTTGTTTGGCTTTTATTTATTTCATGCAGTTGCACTTATTTAATTTATATTAATTTATAGTATGAGTCCCTGATTATATGTTGCATGTTCTCTTCTTGTTGTTTTTTTGTTGTTGTTTTTTTAGACAAAAAATGGATGGATTTATAGCGTTTTGAAAAAAAAAATACAATTAACTTTGAATTTATCATCAACAATATTGTTGTTTGATTTAATAATAATTTTTCATGATGGTGATGGTCTCGATCTCCAGAGAAGTGTCTCCTCTTTGCCGTCTTCCGTGTGTCGATGGTGTAAAATGAGGGTGTGGGGGAGGCGGATACTTGAATATATAGGGGCGTGTTATTCTAATGACGATCGTTTTCAGCCGCGGCATTTATCAAGGGCAGGTATTGCGTACACCTGGATTTCAAAGGTACGCACAGCTTCATAAATCAGGCGGTGAGAGGAGTGTAAGCATAATCTTACGCCAACATATACGCCCGTTTCTACGCAAGAATGATAAATGAGGGCCACTGCCTCTCTCACTGCTCCTGCACCTCTCACTGCATCTCTCACTGCTCCTGCACCTCTCACTGCACCTGCATCTCTCACTGCTCCTGCACCTCTCACTGCCTCTCTCACTGCACCTGCATCTCTCACTGCACCTCTCACTGCCTCTCTCACTGCACCTGCATCTCTCACTGCACCTCTCACTGCCTCTCTCACTGCACCTGCATCTCTCACTGCACCTCTCACTGCACCTCTCACTGCACCTGCATCTCTCACTGCACCTCTCACTGCCTCTCTCACTGCACCTGCATCTCTCACTGCATCTCTCACTGCAACTCTCACTGCATCTCTCACTGCACCTCTCACTGCACCTCTCACTGCATCTCTCACTGCACCTCTCACTGCAACTCTCACTGCAACTCTCACTGCATCTCTCACTGCACCTCTCACTGCATTTCTCACTGCATCTCTCACTGCACCTCTCACTGCAACTCTCACTGCAACTCTCACTGCACCTCTCACTGCATCTCTCACTGCACCTGCATCTCTCAATGCATCTCTCACTCCATCTCTCACTGCACCTCTCACTGCATCTCTCACTGCACCTGCACCTCTCACTGCACCTGCATCTCTCACTGCACCTGCATCTCTCACTGCACCTCTCAGTGCATCTCTCACTGCATCTCTCACTGCACCTGCATCTCTCACTGCATCTCTCACTCCATCTCTCACTGCACCTCTCACTGCATCTCTCACTGCACCTGCACCTCTCACTGCACCTGCATCTCTCACTGCACCTGCATCTCTCACTGCACCTATCAGTGCATCTCTCACTGCACCTGCACCTCTCACTGCACCTGCATCTCTCACTGCACCTGCATCTCTCACTGCACCTCTCAGTGCATCTCTCACTGCATCTCTCACTGCACCTGCACCTCTCACTGCACCTGCATCTCTCACTGCACCTGCATCTCTCACTGCACCTCTCAGTGCATCTCTCACTGCATCTCTCACTGCACCTGCACCTCTCACTGCATCTCTCACTGGGCCTGCTCTTCTCCCTGGGCCCCTTGCTCTTACTCTTCCTCGTCCAGACATTACAGTGTGTTTTTTTCTGTTTCTGTGTCCAAAAACATCACTCCTCAAAGTCCTCCTTTTACTGTATAAGTGTCAATGTAATAGAAAAAAATAACCCCTGCCACTGAGTCTAAGCCAGACTGGAATCAGCTGTGTCTCAATTATTCAATTGTTTGTTGTATCAGCTGAGATATATTGTTTTTGAACTGATATCATTGCAGAAGCAGAGGTTTTTATACTGTATCTAAGGTTTGGAATATTGTTTTTGCTATTGTGGGATGGTGTGTGTTAACATTTGTAAATACAACAAAAACAATCCATAATTTTGTTGGGAGGTATTGTCTGTTAAGAAAATGTAAGCATTGTGGAAATGTGTTCACTGACTGCATATTGTGTGAAAACGACATGAAATGTGTGCATGGTATGGCCACAAAAGACTGATGCTGTGCTAATTGTGTTTAGAGTTTTGAAAATGTGACAACTGGTTGGACAAACGCTTGTTAGCGACTGAAAAAAACTGTAATTGACAATTTACTTCAATCTTTTATTAATCACCTCTGATGTATCCATAATGTCAGCGTGATGTCAATGCTCCATTTATTAATTTACTCAAAAAATAAATATAGTTCAGTTAGAAAAGAGAGTAATTTAAAAAAGATACTAAAGATTTATTATATTCAATGGTGAAATAATAAAATAAATAATACATTTCAAGAAACCACATATTCATATAATAAATACATTTTAACATGTATCCATACAAGGAGAAATATGTTTTTATAAAATATGTGTTAAGGCAAAAAAGCACATGAAATCTATACATATGTGTTCATTCATTAAGAAAATAATAGAAAAGATATTGGGTGATTTCAACCTTGTCAGAGGTGGGACTCGAACCGACGCCGTTCACGTCAGTGATTTGCCCATGAAATGTATAAAAAGGCAATTTTCTGTAAAATATGAATACCAATCTACCAAAAATCACACAGAAGGGTGAAAGGTGGGTTTACCTTTTCCCTTTCCTTTCATTTTTTCTCTTTTTTCCTTCTCTTTTCTCTCTTTTTCTTTCTTCCCCTTCTTCCCCTTCTTTTTCCTTCTACCCTTCCTCAAACAGGCTGTTGTTCCCCAGCTTTAGCTCAGTCGGTAGAGCATCAGACTTTTAATCTGAGGGTTCAGGGTTCAAGTCCCTGTTCGGCCAAACGAGCCTCTTTTTGTGGAGCGGTACGTTTTGTTGTTGAGTTCTTGCTCATCTACACTGTCCTCGGGCAGCGACGCTGCAA